>NC_051177.1:137805625-137838047 GCF_013339695.2 Rhipicephalus sanguineus | reverse complement strand
AGGCAACATATTTGCATTGTCACATTGTAAATCATAGAAAACGCAACATCATCATCATCATCATCATCATCATCATCATCATCAGCCTGTCTACGCCCACTGCAGGGCAAAGGCCTCTCCCATGTTCCGCCAATCAACCCGGTCCTGTGCTTTCTGCTGCCACGTTATACCTGCAAACTTCTTAATCTCATCTACCCACCTAATTTTCTGTGTCTCCCCCTCACGCGTTTGCCATCTCTTGGAATCCAGTCAGTTACCCTTAATGACCACCGGTTATCCTGCCGACGTGCTACGTGCCCGGCCCATATCCATTTCTTCTTTCTTGATTTCAACTATGATGTCCTTTACCCCGTTTGTTCCCTGACCCACTCTGCTCTCTTCCTGTCTCTTAAGGTTACACCTATCATTTTCGCAACAATACCGGAGGTATTACTGTGTTATCTATCACACCTTAGGAACGTCCTTAAGGGTGCTTTTTCGCCGTATCAGTCAATTTATCCTAGTGCATGTAGGCAGTTAAAAAGCCGTCTTGATGTACAGCCTGAATTAGTTTTAAAGTAGCCCAAGAACGTTTAAATTAGTTTAAAGTAGCAAAGAAGAACCAAGGCAGCATGCCTTGGTTCTTCTTTGCAACATCATGACTGTGTATTGCATTCCCATGTTATGTGGAAATGTTCTACGTTGGCGAAACTGTGCGGTGTGTCAATGACCGTTTGGGTTAACACGCACAAAACTTGCAAAAGCTAGGTGACAAGTACGCACATTTAGTTGCGCATGTCAGTAAGTGCACAGGATGTGTGGCCCGGTTTGAAGGGACGACGATTCTATGTAGGAGTGAAGACAAGATGGCGCGTATCAGTTTAGAAGCCTATCATATTAAGGACATTTCAGAACACTTGCAGTTGCCCCCCATCGCTTGCCCCCTTTGATTCTTACTTTTGTCATCTGGATGCGCATGCCAGGTCTTAGATAACATTTTGTTGTGGTTATACCTTAGTTGGCTGTTTACGTGGTTGGTGCTGTAAACGTTGTTGAACGTCTAGTGGTTATGGCGCTCGACTGCTCACCCGAAGGTCGGGGCATCAAATGCCGGCCGCGGCGGCTGCATTTTCGATGGAGGCTAAAATGTGTGGGACCCGCATACTTAGATTTAGATGCACGTTAAAGAACCCCAGATGGTCGAAATATCCGGAGCCCTCCACTACGGCGTCCCTCCTAACCATATGGTGGATTTGGGGCGTTAAACCACAGATATTATTTTTCTCGAGCACCTTCGCATGCGCCAGCTGCTGCTGCCGCCGCCCGACTGCGGCGCTCGCCGCATGGCGATGCGATGTGCTGCGAGCTTTCCCCTAAGTGAAGCACACCCTGTACGTCGTGACTACCGCACTTAGGCTATCTTGATATTGACCTGGTGGGCCGTTATGTCGCTGAAGCCCGACGATTAGAAAGTCTAATAATTGACCTTTCATACCAGAAGACAATTGCGATGAGGTTGCAAGTTCATTTTCTGTGAAGAACAAGTGCTCAAGGCTTACATGTGATGACGACAGTAACCTGAAGATGGCTTCTAAGGAACTTCTGGTGACTAATGTGGAAGGACAATGAGAATTCACGAGATATACGACATGCATAAGAAATATTTAGAAGGAGATTAGATTATTAGGTTATGTGCAAACATACGCGATGTTTTAGAGTTGAATACAAAGGGTGAAATTACCAGCTTTTCTCGTAATGTTCACGTGTAAGATAATAATTGTAGTCACTAGAAATAACAGTTTTATCTGCGATAAATTACTCAGTAAATAATGTTTATGAGGAGAGAAGTGCAAGAAGATATGTACGCTTGTAAACGATGGGACCACTATCTTTGGCGGCTGCTTTCGAAGTAATTGGACAATTTCCATACACAGCGAACGCGTTCACACCGAAAACGATGGCCTACAGACTCTATTCATAGTCTATTTACACCTATTGCACGAGCAATACGTTGAATTGCGCGGCCACTTCAGTCTGAATGCGTCATTTCAGACTTGCTCTGTGAACACAGCTGTCGCGTACTTGGTGTTTGGCATGAGCTCACAGGTAACGGCGTCAATATGCGCAATTCATCCGCACTCTTTCTAAATATTGCTTTTACAGCGAAAGCTGTTATGAGATCACAACAAGGGCCGTTTTTGTCGCCGTAGTGTTCCGCCGCTGCCGCCGGTGTCCATCACCACTATCGCTCGAAATAAAAAGAAAACGAAATAAGAAAAAAATTCATGGATGGAAGGAGGTTCGAACCTGGTCCCTCTGCGTCGGAGCCCAGTATTCTACCTCAGAGCCATGACGGTGCTTAAAAACTGCTTTGCAAAAAGGCCCTATACAGGCTTCATGTCGGGAAGGAACCACATTAACATATGTAATGTAGCGTGGTAGAAGAAAGGGAAAATAGACAACCACCCGTTTGTAGCACGAAACCACAAGAAAATTTATACGGCCGTATGGATTTCCTTGTGGTTTCGTGCTACAAACGGGTGGTTGTCTATTTTCCCTTTCTTAACCCTTCCGCCACCTTGCGGGATTCCACAGAACTGATTTGTAGCGTGGTAGAAGATTTAAAAAAACGCCAGGTCTTCGCGGAAAGCGCAGCACAGTCACAGCGAAAGCTAATAGAGCGGAATTTCTAGATCCCGTTATAAACTCTCTTGTGGCTACTAATACAAGTACACTAGCAACGTACTCACTACACCACAAATCATAATTTTTAGGAAGTTGGGAAGCACCCACCACGACATTACTCGTCATTCTGCGGAGATGCGAGGTACCATCTGTAAGGCATTACGTGCAGTTTCGTGATGCGACGGCTGATGACAATGAATAAAATATTACTGAGCCTTTTGTAATGGGTGGGAAGCTTTAAACGACCCACTAGTTACGTAATACGCATTGTGTGACGCCCGGTCGATATTTCACTCTCCAACCACGCTTTGTGACATACGCTAACATTAAAAAAGAGATAGAGAGAGAGAGAATTAGTTTCATTGAAATGCTCAGGAATTTCATCATGGGAGCCTTGTGGGCTCCCTTGGCAACCAATAGAAATGCACTTGCGAGGAAGCCACTAGGGGTTCCTCGCAAGTGCACTTCTATTGGTTGCGAGGAACCCACTATGGGTTCCTCGCAATCATCATATTTTTCTAAAGTAGGGAGGCAGCCACTATGAAATATTTCGTCATTCTGCGGAGAACAGTGGTACCTTCTAAACATCTGTAAGACATTAAGTGCACTTTATTGATGCTGTGGCTTATGACCATGAAGAACTATGGCCGAGCCCTTTGTAATAGGTTGGCAGCATTCAACAACCCACTCGCCGCGCACTCTGGTAAAAACGAGAATTCGCGTCTAACTTTAAAAATACTGTTGCCCCAGCCAATAACACTAGCATCACATCCACGGTGGGCAGAAAATAACGTTCTCTAAGTATATTTCTGTTTAGGTGCGTTAAATACACACAAATTCGTATTGCTCATGATGGTTTCCACACAGGAACCATTACAGCGCACCACTCTGAAGGCCCCTCTACTTTCCTTATTAAGCCCTGTCTTTCCATGTCGTCCAACTCGTGCTTTACAGCATCTCTCATGGGAAGAGGAACGCGGCGCGCCACGTGAACAGCATAGGGTGCAGAGTTCGGCTTCAAGCGGATCGTATACTCTCCCGATAGCGTTCATAATAACTGGAACAGCTGAGGGTACCGATGCTGCCAAGATCTTGAAGACGTTACATCGTCAACACATTTAACGACCCCTAGCCGTTCTGAGGCCTCTATACCAAGAAGAACGGATCGCAACGAAGCAACGACAAATACTACCTGCTTGATAGCTGCCTGCGTCTAACTAATAACCCCAGTGAATTTTCACAAATCCTTTAGCGGATTACCGCTTGGTCCCGTCAGAACTATGCCCGTTCGCTTTAACTTTCTTGGGATCCCAGGGAATGTTGCAGGAACCACTGATACCTCAGCGCCCGTGTCAACTTTCGCGGAAACGCGTTCCGTTGATACAAACTTCAATAAACATGGCACTGGCGGCAGAATTATCAACAGTCCCAAGAAAGTACAATGCATTGTCTTTCTGAAGTGAAGACAGTCCTAACTTGCTGGTTGTGAAGCCCTTCTTGCGGCAGACCGCGCTGAAGTGTCCCTTCACGTTGCAGTGGTAACACTTAGATGGCTTCGCCGGGAACACCGGCCCGGAATGCGACGCTTGTCCGCAGAAAGGACACTGCTGACCTTCAGATGACGATCTCCCGATGTGATGCGTTTGATGCTCCTTTAGAAGAGGGTGCGAAGACGCGCTCATCTTTTCGACAGCGTCTGTTTCCATTGTAGTAAGGGCCAAACTGGCGTTGCTTCGCTACTGCTGCTGTTGCTTATGTACTGGTTCCTTGAGACGGGCCTTGGCGACGGCACTTGCTTGCACGAGGTCGGCGTCTACTTGCAGTGTTTCGGAGAGCTTCGGGTCCCTGAGGCCAACGACAAAGCGGTCGCGAATCATTCTCTCCTTGATGGTACCAAAGTCGCACCTGTCTGCAAGCGTGTGCAGAGCTTTAACAAAGTTGTCGACGGACTCACCGGGATCCTGGTTTTGCGGTGAAAGCAAGCGCTTTGGCACACGATGTTGCGAGCAGCCACGAAGTGCTTGTCAAACCTGCCTTTGACGACCTCGCATTTCTTGGCGTCATCTTCGGACAAAAAATAAAGGCTTCGAATACCGTCCTCGCTTGTCTTCCCATTGTGTAAAGCAGAGTCCTGACTTGAGCTTCCTCGCTGCGTTTGTTCAATCCCGAAGCAAACTGGTATTAGTCAAATTCTTGAGACCATGCTGGGGCCATTCGGACGTTCTTTCGAAGTTTGATGGCTGCTGGATGGCGAACACTTGCGAGCAATTCCCTGTTCAGTCGTCGCCAGGCATGTTGGGGTCGTCGTTCACTGTGCATAGAGATCCTCAGAGACGAAAAAATACTGTATGATGCTACTTTCTTGACGTCAGCCGGAAACTTCTGACACCATGCCTTCCTGCCACCCTCTCGAGGCAGACGCGCTGAAGAAAGAACACAACATTCAAGCGTTCAAGCCCTAAACCTAAAAGCCCCCAGTTTATTGTATGTCCTGCTTTTGTAGCATCAGTCGACGAAAAAGTCACCGGCAAGTTCAGAAGCCGCAGCAGACCAGGAACGCGGGCGTCGCTCGGTCGTACGGCGGAGCATGTCGATGCGTTCCGATACGTGTTCCTCGAAGCACTGGTCGCGTTCAGTGCAACGCCACAGCACCATAGGTGGGCTTAAAACGGCCGACGTAACCTGCACAGATGTTCATTTCTTCCCGGCGTGGTTGAGGCGTCCATTGAGAAGCGACGGGTGGCCACAGACGCAGAACACAATGCGAACAGAGCCCGATTGCACTGTCGTGTTTCACTCTTGGAGGCGAAGCTTAAGCATCCTCAAATTTTTTTTTATTTTTGAGTATGTTTTTATAGATCAAAAGTGCTGGTAGGTGCAATTAGTATTAGTTGCTACGTCCCCAACAAACATGAGACCACATAAGCAATAAGGTTGGTACTGTGTATAAACACTTAATGAAAAACACTTATTGCCTTACTATAACTGATAGAGTAAGCTGCCACATATTACCTAACTGGAACAACTTCAAAATTTTAAATAAGCCCACTGAAGATAGACTTACCAAGCATCAATGCAAGAAAATGTTCCTACTCACCTAAAACACTCGAAGCCAGGGACATAGCAAAAATTGCATATATCAATGACATGGCAGTCTAAATGACTCTCTTTTCTGTTTCTGCCGATGATTGCAATTGTGGAACATTGCTATACCCAACCCGAATGTCTTTTTGAACTGTTGTTTCAACAAAGGCACCAAGAATATACTGCTTTATAAGGTCCTTGAACGAGAGCCCTACGCACATTTCACATATTCAGAAGCCAAGAAAGCGATCACTGCCTTTGTTCGATGCACAATATTTACTGCGCGAATAAGAACAAAGAAGTACGCAAGTATTGAGCAACATCAAGCAACATTAACACGCATATAGAAAGCAACAAGGATGGTGAAATAGAGCGCGTGCTACCAAAAATCTGCGGCATTTTATGGAATATGCAAAGGCAGCAGAAGCACCGATCGTGCGTATTGTCTTTCGCTGAAATTGAAGCCTTGCGCACCCGGTCATTTGCCTTCTGATGTGACAGTGTACACTCCCACTGCCAACCTCCGCTCGCGCTGCAAGACAGCACTTCTCAGCATGTACCTGACGGCACAACACTGGGCCGTACAACGAGCCAAGCCAGCCGCTTCGAGTTAAGGTAGCGTATCGCGTCCGCGGCGTGCGCCCAGGCCCACTAAAAGAGGCGGGACTCGAGTGCTATTGATTCGAGAACAAAACTAACGCTCTTTCTTCTGAAGTGATGAAGCTTAGATACTTGACAGATGTGTACATACAGTTCCCGTATTGCTTCGTGAAGTGGTATGAGCTTTCATAAAATCAGCTCCGATACTTGTTAATTGTTCTAAGAAGGAAATTTTGCCTACAAGTTCCAGAATCTGCCGTTTGTAATAGGTAAAAGGAAGAATATGCGAAGACTGTAATAGATTTCGCGGTTTGTGTGGCACATTGCATTATATTTTGTTCTCGGCGTTCTGGAGGTTTCGGCTTAACAAAAATATTTATATGTCCCAAATCTAAGGTTTTTTACTAGTATTACTAGAATTCTATGTACTACTTCGTACACGACAAACGCAAAGCATGCTTTTTTGTCTAATTATCTCGTGTTGAATAAAGAAATTAAAGTTCAGCTCCCACATTTCTTAAATGATAGGTAGCATGGGAGTAATTTCACTATGACCTCTTTTGATTTCAACATCATGTGCAGAAATAACGCAGGTAAACTTAGGAGCATTTAAAAATATCACGGTATTAAAACCTGGGCGTTTTTCTTACCACGTCAGGATACCGCATTTTCTCAACTATACTGCCATTACCGAAACAAGTAGGGTGGCTGAAATTCCTTAGAAAATATTGAAATACATTAACTTTAGAAAAACTGATGTTTACAAAGTGACAGAGAAACTGATAACTGCTTTGTTTGACGTATACCAAGGCGTCACAACCTTTCCCACCGCCATAACAAAAATAGCACACTGCGCCGTTTTCTTTGCAGCTACCGCCATTCGAGGCAGCTGACCTGCCCCACGCTGAACGCATTGAGCTGCGGCAAGACGAAGGCTAAACACAGGTGATGACGTTTTTTTTTTAGAGCGCAGCTGTTATGCTTTCGTTCCTTTGTTGAGCGCCGTCCCCAGGCTTTGTTGTAGCGGATCGAATGAGCGCAGCAAAAGATCTCCTGGCTCACGCGCCTAGAACCCGGCGGCGCTCTCTTTCTTTTGCCAAGGCTGTCTGTATTGCCTTGAAAGTATCGGCGCCGAAACAGAAAAAAAAGAGCAGTAAATATAAATTTAACATTATCAATAAAGAATAAAAACAAAAAGTAAATATGAAGAGCTGTCTGTGTGTGCAAGAAAAAAATGTTTTTGCAAGCGTAGTAGCTGTGTGCACATCGTGGGCTTACCAGGCACGACAACACTCGCGTTTAAAGGGTAACTTATGGTGCGACGTAACGTCAGCCCTCCCGTTTGAGTAAATACGTATGCATTATCAAAACTAAGTGCACTTTATAGTGCAATCATGAGAATATCATATGTAACCTTCTTCATTGTATTCCTCCGGTGTCTAGGAAGGCTTCGATACAGCTTGCTGAATCGTAGGAATACGAATGTAATGTTTATTTGACCGGTATAAAAGCGAAGCCAACGGTGAAACCACCGATGTTAACCTGATATGACGCTTGTATCGTAGGAATACATATGTAGTGTTTATTGCTTACTTGTAAAACTAGATAGCCAGAACCACAGCCACATTCAACGTTGCACCGATATTGCGCCTGCATAGGCAGTTTTTTCCAAACCAGCGAATTTATACACCTGACCTGGCTCTGTGGTAGAATATCTGATTGCCACGCAGAATGCTTGGGTTTGATTCCTGCTGGGATCCTAAGTTTTATTATTTCCATTCGTCAGGTCAGCGCTGCCGATGTAGGTTTTGTAGCGTTCGCTACACTTGCCTAGCCGGAGCCGATTTCGCGTGGATCGTCATGAGCCGTGCTGCACATGCGCGAGGATTAGTGATGTCACAAAGCTGCCTCACCGGAGCCGGCATCTCAGGCGCTCTCCGCCACCGCCACGCACGGCTCGCCGCTGCTTGTCTGCGCGTTCGGGAGGAGTGGCGTCGTAGCCGCGGCAGACAAACTGGCGCCGGCGCGCGCGCGGACTCCGCCACCGCCGCGAGCGACCCGCCGCCGCCGGTCTGCGCTTTCCAGAGAAGTGACGTCGTAGCCTTGGCAGACGTATTGGCGCCAGCGCGCGCGCAGCTATTCGCCTTCGCTGTGCACTCGCCGTCTGACACTGCGCTGGAGCCGCTTGATAGCGCCTCTGACTGGCGTTCGCAGGTGGGTAACGCCATGGAGAAGGAGAGCGCAAATGCTGCTCAACGGCGCAGAAGAGCCGAGAAGCTTATCTCATCGGATCCCGAAGTAGTTCCCTGGCAATTAGCGGTTCAGCGTACGAAGAATTAACAGAGGAAGGCTAATAATCCTAGACAATCTGGAAAGCTAAGAATAATCAGCTGAACCTTTGCTAACGCTACGTATATCCTGGCATAGCCAAACTAAGCCACTGCAAATTTTTTTCTGATCACTCTCGCATTTAAATTCCCAATGTCTGCTCTCGCTCTTCCTGGGTATATATAAACTGTCAATCACCTGAGGCGCACACCCTACACCGCAGCCCGTGGTAAACGGGTATGTGCCACAAGTGCCTGGGGAAAATGTTTTGACGACGTACTCGGCAAGATTTTCACGTTGAATATTCATGTCATGACCCGACCGTCATATTCGTCAAATCCTCTTGACCTCTCATGCCAATCTTGGTCTACACCACGTTAAGAAGGCGGTCATGAGAGCACCCAGACGTAGGCGGCTAAATAGATAGATAGATAGATAGATAGATAGATAGATAGATAGATAGATAGATAGATAGATAGATAGATAGATAGATAGATAGATAGATAGATAGATAGATAGATAGATAGATAGATAGATAGAAACGCTGAAAGTGCGCAAGGTTCCCTAAGAAATGCTTCGCATTTAAAAATGAGAAATAAACTGTCAATAATAACCCCTTTAGTCACGGCGTACACATATGTGTAAGCTAAATTGGGCATTCCTTCCCCTGCCTTGGCATTCAAATTTTTCGTGCACAAATTGTTGCGTAAATTTGTGTGGGCCTTGGGAACACCGCTACAAGCGCCATCTGTCGTTAGCTACAAATGTAGCCGTGAACAGCGACTTACAGATGGACTGCGCCGCTGTGTTCGACGGCAACGCTGGTAAGTGCTCAACTGAATCTTATTTTTCTGCAAGTTTATTACTTTTGAGACACAAGTGCATGGTTTTGCTATGCTCGATAAAGACATAAAGAACATGCAAAAACAGTCAAATCTATTAAACCTACTTTCCGTGTTAGAAAATTAGGCGCTAATGAGCGCGTGCACAATTGTGTGCAACGTGACGCTAGCGGCCCAAGCTGAACGATGATGTATCTCGTAGTTCAGTCTTTCACTGATAAAACATTAGGTGTTTTCGCATTTCGGGCTTGACAAACCATGCGAGATATCAAAGAAGACTTGACCATGACTCGGCAAAACGACTGTTGTCCAGAATTGCTCTGGGTAGTCGTAGAACAAATTCAGTTTCGCAGGCGGTTGTTACAGACGGTGATGCTGGTCCGTCGAGAGCAGCGCAGACATGTGATCATCGGCCAAGAAAAGCTAATACCACTTTGTGCCATTCGGAATTTATGCTGCCCGGCAACGCATTTCATTTTACAGGTCATCATGTAGGTGTTGTTAGAGAACCCTGTGAGTGCTCCTTCAAGTATTTAAAAGATGAACTATTTAAGGATATTAATCGTTGCCCCAACATCAACGCACTTCAGACATCGGGAGCCATCCTCGGGAACCCCCCCCCCCCCCACCACCACCACAAAAAAAATGAATCGTTCTCCAGAATGTTAGTGACGATGGGCACACTGAAATTTCAACGACTCAGAATGTACTGAAGTTCATAAGCCATGAGCATCAATCCCTCATTGGCTAGAAGGCTGCAGTTCAAGATCGCGAGTCTGATACCCATAAATTAATGTGTTCCGATGTCGCTCAGCAACAGATGACTGCTTTTACGCATTTCGCAATAAGTAAACATTCAGTTCGCACATTAGAACCTGGTTTCTGTGTACAATAAACAACTGCTTTGCCTGAGACAGGAAATGCAGCCTTGTCTCATTTGTATTGACTGAGTCACGGTGTACTCATATGTGTACGCGTGCTAAAACTTAGTGAAATGTAATAACATCTTTTTCTCTTGTATTATTTTCCTTCATGGCACATTCTCGTGTTGAAAAATCTTGTGGGGTAATTGTAATTGAAAACAAAATGGCGCAGACAGAGCAGCCTGTGACTGCACGCACATACCGGTCCTTCTCAATTTTTTTGGCTCAATACATCGCCAAATGAAAACAAGGATCCACCTGCGCCCGCATTTTGGTAGCATCGTAATCGACGGTAATGCTTGTTTTGCGCTGTATTTATCTGGAATAGTGAGTGCTGCGACAACAAAACATACATATGCACGTGCAGATAGTCCTTTAAATATTTGAATCACGTTCCTCTGCATCCAAACGTAAAAGACCGCCGTATGCTTTCGAAGGCAGGGAGCTTGCATATGTCGCAGCATGCTATAATGACCTGCTTAACTTGTCTCATTTCGTCGCCACTCGACCAACCTGCCTGGAGGGATTATTTCGCGGAGTTAAGAAAGATGACCAATAAGTAGAAAGTCTGTGGCATGTGGAAGGATAATGTCAAAGAGAAAAAGGCAGCAGCAAAATTGTCGCAGCATTAACACAGCTAAAAAGAAATTGTTTAAGAAGGACAAAAAATGCACGCGTTTAAACATGTGCAGAAATTGGTACAGGCAACTTCAATGACATAATCAAGGTGGCAGATGTGTGCTCTGTACCGTAAGGTTCCCAGATAAGTCATCCCTCTTCGAGTAAAATCAAAATCTAAGGGGCACTTATTTAAATATGTGCCTGCCGACATAGATCGAAAGTCCATGCGAAATATGCTGTGTGGCAAAGCGGCCAGAAAAGATGGCAGAGCAGTCGAATTTATCAAAGATAGAGGGAAGCATATGTAATACAAACATGCGGCAGTTTACATGACATGGCAGGCGCAAATGAGCTGAAACATTATGTCAATGTACAAGAAGGGAGACCTACAAGAGGAATAACTACGCAACGCAAGAATATTACTGTTACGCACAAGTTTTCTTATTTATTTATTTTACATACTGCAGCCCTGTGAGAGGGCTATTGCAGGAGTGGGATTATACAATGCAGAAATGGCCGGAGCAGACAAATAATACAAGTTTCACGTTTATGTATAGTACAAAGGTATAGGAAGCGACAATCCCTATAACTAGTACTAGCCTTTCTTCTATTTTGGCGCTTAGGCAGAAACAGCAGAATATGTTTATCAGTTGCGCTGCTTAGAAAACTCCCGTGAATATGTCGAGGCTTTGGATCAAGTAAATTACTGGTCAGAAAGCCCTATTCCGGCATGGGACAGGAAGACGACAGTGTGATATTGCTGCTTCTAACAATGAGTAAAAGCCATGTTTACACTGCAAGCAGCTTTCGATTCGATATCCTCGCACGGAAATGTAATACGACAGGGTACGCATCATTTTATTTCATTGAATTTGTAAAATAAAGCACTTGTGAGCCAAAAACTATTTAATTTTTTTTCCTTTTCACTCCCGATCACTGAAGGAACTCATAGCGGTCTAGAAATATGTGGATAAAATGGAGGCATGATCCACTTGAAGGACTCCATGAGGTAAGTTTAATCTGTAGCTGTGTACTGATACGTCCTCCACAGTATATCGTGGTCATTGAAGAAAAATTGTCAGTATGTTTTTTATGAATATTGATAAAAATGTGGAGTCAGCCAAGGAAAGGAGGTATTTGACACGCATGATCACGTCAATTTCCCTCGCCCACCGGTCTCTAATGCAAAAGCTTAACTCAATGACTTGTAAACAATAAGTGCGAATACATTAATTCTCTAATTTAACCCGATGCTTTAAACATTCTGCGCACAATCCTAAAATATTTGGCCTAAACCATGGCGATCACCTCATTTTTACAGAACTTTTAAAGCTTCCCATACGTATAAATCAGTGTGAGAATAAAAGTTTTCAAAGCTTTTTTCCACTGCGTCACCGAAGTGATCGGATTCTCCGCCTTTGCTACATGGTATACAGGGTGCCATATAACGGTATACAGGGCAACCATAGAATGGCAAGGTCTCGAATTTGCCTAGAATAGAGGAAGGAACGGCAGAAACTGATACAAAAGAAGTCAATAATTCATCTAGCACGGAGAGGGAAAGTAAAAGAATTCAGGGTCTCGCTTCAGAACAGGTACTTGGCTCTAACCGAGCAAATCAGCCTTAGCGTTCAAGCAATGAATAATAATCTGACGTGTATTATTAAGGATAGTGCCATGAAAGTCGGAAATAAAGTCATTGGACAAGACACTGGCAACCCGTCCCAGGAGGCGAAAAACCTCATTAAGATAAGTCAAAGCATGAAAACCTCAAACAGAACACACAAAATATCACTGGCAGAGCTTTCGAAGTTAATAAATAGGCGTAAGGTAGCCGACATAAGAAGGTACACAACGGAGAAATTGAGCATGCTCTAAAGAACGGACGAAGCCTCAAACCGGTTAAGAGAAAACTGGGCATTGGCAAAAACCAAATGAATGCACTCAGGGACTAGACCTGTGCGCCGCCGCGTCGCGCCGCTGCCGCCACCTGTTTTTGCTCACGCCGTTCGCGCCGCCGCTGAAGTCTCGAGAGGGAAGACGCCGCCGCCGCCGCCGCGCTAGAATTGCGGCACACAGCCGTTTGTCTTTTCTTTTAATATGAACAGGTAATCTGGACATAAAATACAACACATCACCGTTGGAGCTCTTCTCGATGTGTGCATGCAATAGACTGAAAACAATAAGTGCTCGCTCGCTTGATGTACACCAAAATTGGTGTTGCGCGACGAGACTATATGATGGACGTAAATCAGAGGTGGTAACGGGAAAATCATGACGTGCAAGTCATGTACGACATGATTTACATGCTACGCTCATGATGCCCACACGGCCATTTCGCTCGCTTGATATACACCAAAACTGGTGTTGCGCGAACAGACTGTATGATGACCGTAAGTCAGAAGTGATAACGTGAAAATCATGACATGCAAGTCATGTACGACATGATTTACATGCTACGCTCATGATGCCCACACGGCCATTTCGCTCGCTTGATATACACCAAAACTGATGTTGCGCGAACAGACTGTATGATGACCGTAAGTCAGAAGTGATAACGTGAAAATCATGACATGCAAGTCATGTACGACATCATTTACATGCCACGCTCATTGTCCGATCGTTGCCGTTTCGCTAGAGTAATATGCATCAAAATTGGTATTGCGCGCCGCGACTGTATCATGAACGTAAATGAGAGGTGGAAACTTGAAAACCAATACAGGCAAGTCGTGTACGACGTAATTTGCATGGCATGCTCATGGTGCCCTCGCGGCCATTTCGCTCGCTTGATATACACCAAAATTGGTATTGTGCGAGGAGACTGTATGGCGAACATAAATGGGAGGTGGTAACATGAATATCATGACATGCATGTAATTCACGACATAATTTACATGACACTGTCATGGTGCGCTTCCGGCAGTTTTGTTAACTGGATATATACGAAAATTGGTATGGCATGACACTAGTGCGTCTTGAACGTTAATGACAGGTCATGTATTTATATTTCAGAATATACGTTTCATTAGCATGGCATATACCGGACTGTACATGCATGCATGCATGTCAAACATGCCATATATAGTGAACTAGATCCCATGGCATGATTGACTTCAGTTGTCTCCAAGACGAATAAGGCGATGTAGCAGCTCCCTGCCGGCTGCTTCGCATTACATCGACTCCCATAGTGCGTGGGATCTGCCGTATTTTTTCTATATTTTTTTCTTGCGATAATAATTATATGGACACTCTGGACAGGTTTTCCCCGTCGCTGTATAAAGTCCAAATAGACAAAATCGCTGCGCGCATCGTACGTTGTACCCGCAAGTAGAAGCTCGTGAGCGCTGGCGAGGAACACGGCTGAAGCAGATATGGAACTAGTAGGCATTCTATGTCGCACGAAGGGCGGATGCGATAACATCAACCCGCGTGCGAGGCCGGACGTTATTGCTCTTCGACCAGAAAGGAAACGCCCCGCCTGTCTTTCGCTGGGCGAAGGAGCACGAAAGGACGCCGGGGATCTGGGGGGGGGGGGGGGGTGCTGCGTGGCTCGAGCAGCAACTCTGAACGTTGACTATAAGGGCGCGGTCGCTATGTCAGCCGACATCAGCAAACGGCTCGTGTACCCTTCTACGCACTTTCATTTCAGCGCTTCGTGCTGCGCCCACTAATACGAGAAAATGCACGAAAACCGCTTCTTTCCCGGGTACGGCCGTATTCTCATGCACCATAGTTTTTTACATATGCGAGATTGGACCAAGAGGAGTTAGCTGCTAGTCTTAGTTCGTATAACATTACGACATGTTGCTATCGCTTTCACTGCTTCGCCATTTCGGTGAAAGAGATTTTTTTTATAACTCAAAGGGCAAGATTCTCTCTCCACCACCTCTTGAATCTCCTTTTCCCTCCCCCCCTCCCGCGCCACGCCGCTGCCGATCCGATAAATCCCGCGCCGTTCACACGCCGACGCCGGAGATGGAAATACAGGCGCGCTGCTGCCGGCGATTTTGGGACCAGCGAACAGGTCTATCAGGGACAAGGAAGGTAAAGTGATTACCAATATGGATAGGATAGTTGAAGTAGCGGAGGAATTTGGTAGAGATCTGTACAGTAGCCGGGACAGCCAGGAAGATAATTTAAGTAGTATAGCCCAGCGGAAAGGGATATCCCACCATTAACGGCAGGGGAAGTAAGGAAAGCCTTGGGGGGAATGGAAAGAGACAAAGCCGCTGGTGAGGGACGGCGTAACACCAGATTTGTTGACAGGCGGTGGACAAATTCTTCTAGGAGACCTGGCTACCCTGTATACGAGGTGTCTCTTGACGGCCATGGTACCAGAATCTTAGAACAATGCTGACATCAATTTAATCCATAAGAAATGGAACATCCTGAACTTGAAAAATTACAGGCGGATTAGCTTACTGTTCGTTGTCCACAAAGTATTTACATAGATAATAGCGGATAGAATTGAGACAACATAGGTATTCAATCAACCAAAGGACCAGGCAGGATTTCGTACAGTGCTCATCAATAGACCATATTCATACTGTGATTCAGGTGGTAGAGAAATACATGGAATGGAGCCAAGCTATCTATAGGCTTCAGAGCTTACGAGAAGGCATTTGATTCGGTCGAAATATCAACACTCATGCAGGGCATGCGGAATCAGGGCGGCGACGAAGCATATATAAACACACTGGAAGAATTCTGCAGTGGATCCACAGCCATCATTTTCCTCCATAAAGAAAGTGACGGAATCCCAATAAAGAAGGGTGTAAGGCAGTGAGACACGATCTCCCCAATCCTATTCACCGCGTGCTTCAAGGAGGTTTTCATGGCCTTATATTGGGAATAGTTACTGACACGAGGTAATGGAGACTACCTTAGTAACCTGCGATTCGCTGATGACATTGCATTGATGGTTTAGTCACGGAACGAATTGCAACTCATGATTACTGAATTACACAAGGAAGGCAGAACAGTGGGTCCGAAAATTAATACGCAGGAAACTAAAGTGATTTGCAACACCATCGGAAGAGAACAGCACTTTGCGATAGTTAGCGAGACACTGGAAGTTGTAAAGGAATACATCTACTTAGGACAGGTAGTAACCGCGGAGATGAACCATGAAAGTGAAGTAGCTACAAGAATAAGGACGGGATATAGCCCATTCGACAAGCATTCACATATAATATACGGTAGTTTACCTCTTTCGCAGAAAAGGAAGGTATATAACAGCTGCATCCTACCGGTACTTTCCTACGAAGCAGAAACCTGGAGGCTTACAAAGAGAGTGCAACTTAAATTGAGGACGACGCAGCCAGGAATGGAAAGGAAAATGATAGCTGTAACCTTAAGAGAAAACAAGAGAGCTGAGTGGGTCAGGGGAAAATTCGTCAGATCCCACGTACCATGGGTGTCGATGTTATGCGAAGCCTGCGGCGGGAAGGTGACTGTGGCGTAATATTTTTTACTGAGCGAAACGTTACAAAATGACGCTTAAGGTTTGTATAAATTTTATACGAACCCATATATGTTGAAGAGCCGCATACGTGGTATATAACCACTTGTTTACAGTTGGGTAACGCTGCCAATGGCAACGTGGGTATTATACCAACACCAGAAGCGGTAAGCTGATATGTAGTGCTTATACTTGTCCCTTATAATGTAGAACGCACGCACGTTTCACGAACCCGTGTGCATGCGTGGAAGAAGTTCTTGAGAGTTCTTGAACAAGGTCAGCATCACAGTGATCAGTGAGCACCAGCAGCTGGTCATGACTTGTTATCGGATCAGGCCGTGATCGTGGTGACGAGGGGTCCATCTTTATTCAAGTATGAGGTACAGCACAGCTGTTAGAAATCGTGGATGCCTCGGTCATTTCGCCGACAAATTGTCTGTCGACAGAGCCGGCGAAATGTCGGAATCTGAAGTCACCCTTCGCGTTGGTGAGGTATAGGGCGTCGAGGCTGGTAGGCCTGGATAGTGCTACGTACACCAAGGGGGCGATCGGAGATCTGTTCGTTCCGCTTGTTCATTCTCCTGGGGAAGAACAAGCGCGCTGATTGGCTGAAGCGGGAGATGCCACTCAAGGCCGGGTGGGTGTCGCCATTTCTTTTTTTTCGCTTGATCTTTTCTTTTTTGGTGACGTCATATCGCGTCATAACGAGTAGGGTGATCGGAGATCTCTGTTCTGTGCCGTTCGTTCTGCAGCCATTCTGGCGGCGCACGCGATTAGCTGAAGCCGGAAAAAAACCACGTCTGTGAGGGGCGTAGCCATTTTTCTTTTTGCTTGACCTTTTATTTTTGGTGACGTCATACCGCGTCATAACGAGCATGTCGTCTGCTACAAATGAACGGATCGCGAGGCCGTTCGCACGCGTTCTCTAGAGCGAACAAACGGCTTCGCACGGCATGATGCGGCGGTTGCGGCTGCCGCAACAGCTGATTTTCAGGAAATGGCGCTTGCGACGTGTGCTTCTCTTGCGGTTGGAGGTGCGAGGTGCGTTTGAAGCCATGAGCGAGTGCGGCGTCGCTTTCGGTTCTCGAAACGAACAGTGCGAACGAAATGAACGGGCCTGCCACTGGGCTGTGGTCTTACGCGCAGGGACTTCTTAGCTCAAAAGCGCTACCAGCTCTTGTCACGTGTCGTCCCGGTCCTCAGTCGTGAACGACGGCCCCAGCGGGCGCGACGGCGTAGCTATCTGTGGGTGCTATTTTATAAAAGCCAGCAGAAGCTCCCTTTGACGATCCGACACCCGGGAGCCAAGCCAGACATTCCGGTGGGACGACATTTTGAAAAACTGCGCCAACCGCTACTTTTCTCTCTCTTTTTTTCTCGCGTGCGCGATTTAACATAGCTAGCACGTTAGAAAAACTAACACCAATAAATATCAGCACTCAAAGCTATTGCTGTTTCAGAAACTGCTTGAGCTTGAAAAGAAAAACAATATCTTTTCGTATAACAACTGTATTTATTAGAAGGCGAGAAACACTTCATTTTGAAATAGTCGGTCCCTTTGCCGAGGACACACGATGCGCGTCTACTTCCGGAAAGCTCGCCGCTCACCGCTTGACGATTGGCTGTCCTCTTCCTCTCGGCGGAAGAGAGCTGCGGACCGCCCACTTTTGTGACGTCACACCACCAGAACGAACGCGGAACGAACAGAGATCTCCGATCTCCCCCCAACATCAGTCAATTGCGCTTGTCGTATTCGTAGACTACCTGGGCGTATGCGGCCTATGCAGGCTAGTCTACAAAGGGGCTGTCAATCAAACTGGCATCATCGTCGATCAGCATGATGGCATCGCCCAGCCTGGTAAGAAATGGACACTGCGTCGTTTTGGCGGACTACGCGCACTTTACGGTGCGATGATCTGAGCATCCTACGTAACTTTCGTTAATGTATTCCTCTGGGGTTGAGCAAAGCTTCAATATAGCTTGCTGAATCATAGGAATACAAATGCAATTTTTATTAGACTGTTATAAAAGCGGAGCCAACACTGGAACCACAGACGTTATTCTGATATGACGCCTGTATCGTAGGAGTATACACACCGTAGGAGTATCATGTAGTGTTTATTGCTTTCTTGGAAAATTCGATAGGAAGCACCACAACCACAACTGATGTTGCACCGACATTACGCCTGCATAGGCTGTTTTTTCCGAACTACCTTATAGACCTGGCGTGGCTCTGTGGTAGAATACCTGATTGCCACGCAGAATGCTTGGCTGGCACCTAGTATTCATTCTTTCCCTTCGTCGGGTCAACGCTTCCGATGTCGGTTTTTCTTAACGCTCTCGCATTTAATATCTGTTCTCGCCGTTCCTGAGTTAATATAAACTGTCAACCACATGTGGCGCATACCCGTGCACCACGGCCCGTGGTAAACGGGTGTGTGCCACACGTGTCTGGAGGAAAGGGTTCGATGAGGTACGCGCCAGGATTTTCGCGTTATTCATGTCATAACCAGACAGTCATATTCGTCAAATCATCTTACCCTCCCATGCTAACTTTGGCCGACACCAAGCTAAGGAGGCGATCATGAGAACCCCCAGACGTAGACGGATAGATAGATAGATAGATAGATAGATAGATAGATAGATAGATAGATAGATAGATAGATAGATAGATAGATAGATAGATAGATAGATAGATAGATAGATAGATAGATAGATAGATAGATAGATAGATAGATAGAAACGCTCACAGTGCCAAAGGTTTGCTAAGAAATGCTGCGCATTTAACAAACGTGTGTTAAGGATATCATAGTCGGAATCAAGAAGAAGAAATGGACATGGGCAGGACACGTAGTGCATAGGCAAGATAACCGCTGGTCATTAAAGGCAACTGACTGGAAAGTTAGGTGGGCAGACGAGATTAAGAAGTTTGCGGGTATAACGTGGCAGCACCAAGCAAATAGCCGGGTTGATTTGCTGAAGATGGAAGAGGTTTTTGCCCTGCAGTGGGCATAGTCAGGCTGATAATGATGATGATACAGGGTGTCCCAAGTATATCTAGGTAGATTTTAAAATGTGCCGGCGCACTCTGTGACGGCGCGACCAAATGGAGGTCGCTGAGTATTACCTGGAGCAAGTAACGCTATTTCCTGTGCTCTTAATTGCCTAATTATGCATGTTTAGTTAACTAACTTTTGAAGCAACGAAGCTGAGCGGAAAATTCAAAAGAGAAAGTCGTAGATCAGTTCGCAAAATGTCCGGTTAGACAGTTTCTTACTTTCTGTGTATAAATATTAGTGTTTTTCTGCTAATTACAGATGGCCGCGAAGTACAAAAAAAAGTACCACGTTACATACCACTAAGGAACGGATGTCAGTTGTGGGCTCTGTTGCCCATGCGCTGTGATCATGAGACGGTTCTCGGGGGTATTTAATTATGCGGCTTTATGATTCAAATTCAGTCGTAGTGTGCGCTAGTCATGATCCCTTCTTCGTTTGGTCCTGGTTTAGTGTGCGCATTTTGATCAAGCACGAATTAAAAGCAGCTAGCCTAAATTTCCGTCTCACATATAGTTCTATGACATCTCGCAATATTCTGCCCAGAATCAAGACAGACCACGAGTTAAACGGCCAATATTCTGTAGCCATTTTCGCACCAGAAGGTTCCTCTAATGCGGCATCACTTAAAGGGTAGCCGCACGACTGTATTAGTCATTTTATTAGGCATTATATATTAAGATGTGATAATAAATGCTAGAAAGTCTGAGAATATTGGATATCAGTAAAAAATTAAAATAGGAATGAAGTGTCCAAAACAGGTGTAAAGATCAGTACTTTTATTATCTTTCTGTAAATTTATATGAAGATATTAGCGTATATTGTGTTTGAAATCTCTACTATTCTATGATTCGTGATAGACCATACAATGATACCCAGCTCATTTTGCAATTATCACATTCCCTTTCGTTGTAACCTCTATCGCAGATGTCTTGAGCGCTGTTTTGTGCTGGAAAGAAAAAAAAAGAGAAATGGTCTGCAATTTAACAGGAGTTATTTACTTTTCCTTTTTTATTTACATGGTGTAGGAAGTAGTTGGCGCGCAAATAAGCAAGCGGCTACTCCTTAGCCCTAAGATATGTCGAACATGGGACACAAACGGTCCAAAATTTCTGAACAAAGCAAACTGGCAGCACATACAATACACAACTTAGGGAACACCATGACACTACGACGCCTCAAAAATACGCAGAAAAATGTGTCCTTCTTTGAAGTTCTGAACTCATGCATAATGTAGATTAATTATCACGTAAAGATATAACATAACAATCAATACAACATAGTCAAGAACCACACTTTTGTATATACACGGTGATGTTACGTAACTTTACATAACATAACGAAGACTAAAATGTTCAACAGTCACATAAATATACACTGTTAACGTTTAAACAAAACCAAACTTACACGCACTAGTAACGCCCAAGAACGCCACTATCTCCAAGCAAAATTATGAATGCGTCACTTTACTTGGGAATCTCGTACCACCTGCGATATTAATATCTCCAGTTGCTACAAGTTTATACAGATGGCGCCAGTGTACCAACATGAGCTCTTAAAGTGACAGGTGATACGAAATTCCCGTGTAAACTGTGCGGTTATAGTACAGCACAGAGTGAAGCACATTAGTTATCAACTCATTTTTCATCTTATAGTCGCTGAAAATATGACATCCACACATCAAAAAGCTATACCCAAAAATCATTTTTGAAATATTATAGCAAGGGGCGATAGTAGTGTTTTTCGGGTAACAAGAAGAGGTCCATACCTCACGCAGCATTTGAGGTTACCAATGCAGCTTGCGTTGGTCCTGCGGGTTTTTGACCTAGGGCACTTTCGCAAGCAATATCCTCCGGCGATCTCACAAGTGAGCTGTTTTCCTGCATGGTAGTTAATATAATAATGAGTTAGAGTAATAATACGGTACTTAGCTTCTTTTCTTGGTAACGACAATTATCAACTAATAGACGCAGCTGTGCGATGTTGGCTGCTGCAGCGTCACGATATAATGACACAGGATAACGGATAGCAGGGCAAGATGATTTGGGTTTGCAGCGTTAGACAACCAATACACAATGAACGAGAAGAAGCCAAGATATGCGCTGTACTATCAGCTGCAGTTTTTATTGAAAAGCTTTCTTGTATGACGCGTATACTAGTTGTGAAAAAATATCACATCTGTGAAGTGATCACGTCATATTGGAAACAGAGAAAGCAAAACGATACTAGTCGCACGGTTTGATAGCAAGGAACATGGTAATCAGACCGTTACAGGTAAACGTCTTGTTTGGGCACAACTGTGCTCAGGAAACCAAATTGCACTCATTGTATAGAATGAATTAAAATTCGCAATACAACGATAACGGCCAGCATGGTAGTCGATAATCCGATCGTTGGCGGAACCATCGTCTTTTTACATGAATGATCGAAAATTCTAAGCTTATCGCTGGGGTTAGCATTAGCTCAAGAATAAGCTAGGCTACTCGTGCGGTGTGCGCAATCTTATTGGAATAGCCTAAAGCGATCGAGAAGTTACCAAAAGCTTGTGGCGCGGCACGCACCGATCCGTAGTAACAATTTTTTGTTGTTCCAGCACCATCACATCAAAAGTAAGAAATCAGTGTGTGGCAATATATTATCAATTATTATTGTCTTTTGGTATGGTCACCATTGGCTACAGACGTGTTGATAAAATGAGACACCTGACTTTTAATCTGGTAATGTGAAAGGCTGCAATTATTTATTTGGTACTCTGTTATGATAGCGTTAAAGCATAAAACTCAATAAAATCTTGATCACAACCTCACGAAAGACAATGATACGCCAAATGGTACGACGTGGCGGATAAGGAGGAAAGTTTGCTCTAGCAGCCTTATGTTGACACATATTTCACTTGTGGCCAACATACGCCTTTCCACACGGTAAATTGACCATAAATGTATACATATACACAGCACCTAGCTAACGAGGTACAAACCTATTGACATGCTTTGTTTGACAAGAATATTTTACGGAAGGTTCGCAGAATCTGTTGATGATGATGGGGCACATCTTTCCAGACTTCTGAAGCGCAGAAAGAACAGTGTCAATCTCGTATTCATTGCAAACTTTTGTTAGACTATGTGATAGGCAGTGCAGATATGGCATGAAAGAAAATATGATGTTGTACCTCGCGCGTCCCAAACGTGCTGCCACATTGTGCTTCTTGAACCCTTTCATTAGCTAGTTGCAAGTTGTGGTTATCGCGTAATTCTCAGCAGCCTTGTTCAACTTCAGAAGCTGACCGTTGCAACTGTCATTCACCTGATGATAACATGAGTTTGTAAGCGAATAGTGTAAAGAGGAAAATACCAAGGATAGGTGCTTATCGAAACGTCGCCAAGCCTGTCTGAGGCATCTTCTCCTGTTCATTCAATCCCCCCAGTGTATGGTAGCTGACCGGAAATTTTTCTGGTTAGCCTCCCTGCCTTCTACTTTTCTGTTTCCTGCTCCTTCCAATCAACCTACAATTTGCATTTCTATCCGTTGCCTTACACCTTGGCTTTCAATTTACCGTTCTTTATAATCTTGGAGTGGTAATTGTAGATGCTACGATAATAGCGGGTACAGAAAAAAATTACAGCATATCCACGGGTGAATGATGAAGAGCTTGGGCGAAGCTCATGAAGCAATCATGGTCTCGGGATCGGTTTCTCGTTGAGCCCGTTTCACAGCGGCGTCCTTGGCGCGCACCGTCACGGGATCCGCCTGGCTGCCGCCAAGCGAGCGCCCGCCGCTGCGCATCGTTCATGCTCCACCAACGATCCGACAAGCACGGCGACGATACAGGAGAATGAGAGAGGCGCTCACTCCCCGCGCATCCCCGCGCAGTCCGCGCAGCAGCCAATCGGAGAGCAGCGGCACTTCTAGCGCCATCTAGTGTTGATTCACACAAGCGCTATATTGCATACAATTGTATTGGACCAACGCCATCTAGGAAATGAGACGAGAAATGGTGATGACGACACGGATTGTGTACAGCGCCATCTAGAATATGGTCCCTGAACTGCAGTTTGTATGTACTTCTATGAGACAGCGCTATCTGCCGTTTACGCCGGACAGAGATACTGCCGTTGACGCCGGAGAACGGAGACGTGACGAGGTTAGACTAAGAGGAGCTACGCCCCTAAAACTGAGCCAGGAGCCATCGTGTCGCCATGATTGAATGTTTTCCTACCTTTTCTTCTTATTTGCCTTCTCTGGCTCGCTGCATTATTTCATCATTTTCTACATGCTGCATCGCCCCAGATGTTGTAGGCATTTCCAGGTGATGCAAAGCTTGAGTGGGTCTTTTAAACACTTTTCCGTCGTGCGTCTTGATGGTGTCAGCGCGCACCAGTCCATAACGACCAGAGTATACTTGCAATAGTCGACCTAGCGACCAAAAACACAGATTCTTCTTGTCGTCTTGCGGTAGTTGGACACCGTCTAACATTATACATCGCTTGGATCTCGGAGGGCATCCATACGGAGGTCGTAATTTCAGGAGATACTCTGTTTTCCACCTTTCCCAACGATGAGGGCCCTCATGGTAATTCCTCATCACATCTTTCATGGTAGACCGACGACAAGCTGATGTGTCACAGGAGTGGGGATCCCGATGAGCGATGATTGAATTCCCGACGAGTAAGCGTGCACAGCATGTCAGAGAGGGACTGACTATTCTGGAAGCTGTTCGTGATGTAGTCCGCTTCGTGTACACCTTGACCGAAACTAGCAACTTCGTTACTGCATTTGAAGAACATCGCAAGTAATCATTCGTTGGTGTTCCAGCGCATAACTATAACTGCTGAGTAACTGCTGTCACATTCTTGTAACACGCTTTGCTTTCCTCTGAACCTTCCAGAAGTTGGCTGTCGTTTGTTTCACATTTCCGAAGGTTCCTTACGGTGTTACCCAATATTGACTTTGCGTTGTTGTCCTCATCTAAAGCTTGGTGAAAACTGTCGTCTCCTGGCCGCAAGTCGTCGACAGAGAAGCTCTGCTACGATGTCCGGGGAAGTGTTCTGTATTCTCTGCTTACGTTGTTTAAGTCGTGGTGTAGTACAAGAGTACCGGCCGCCAGACTGCTTGAACGTCTTCTTAAACTGCAGATGTTTATCAGAAGGATATTCTCTGTAGTTAGCGACGCTTGTAGACTATCTTCGGGAAAGACCGTGAGATTGCCGCTGCAGATTCATCCACTGCATCCACTCGCAAGATGCTAACCAGATGAGTACCGCTGTCAAAGATGGTCTTTTGGTAGACTGGTCCTTGTATTGTCCAACCGAAAATAGTATCTATCGACACAACACCTGGAACGTCTGGGCATCGAATCAATTCGCCGGTGATTGCTTGCCAGAGATAATCAGATCCTATTAGCAAGCCGATTCCGGTGGCTGTTGCGTCCTTAGGCCAGTAGTCGTTCGTGGGAAACTGTCCTTGTTCTTAATTATTGAATCAGCGTGTTGTTGGCTGATGGCACATTCACGTCGTGGCAAATGGCAGGGACGACTACAGCTTCTACGCGAATGTCAGCCTTGTTTTATCTGTCTCGAAGCTGTATTTCAACCACGCTTCGCTTTTCTGATGCTGAAGAGCAAGTGCTTCCGAAAGTATTCAGTGCTAACCGTGTCTGTCTGACCACATTCAGATTAAGCTTACGAACTACATCTTGCTGAATAAAGGTCCTCTGGCTACCTCCACCCAGAATCCCGCAAATGCATTGCTCTTGTCGTTGTTGACTATGTCGGTGAAAATGTCTGAAGGTAGACCGCGTTGTCCTTGATTGGTTGTTTGCTGGATGGTGTTTCATTGCAGGCTAAATCCGCTTAGAAGAAACGCACGCTGTGGTGCTTCTTGATTTTCCTGTTATCGTCGTGGTAGACTTGTAAGTTGGGTCGCGCATACTTGAAGCGTGTCTTCCGGGGCAGGAGCTGAAGGTGAGCTTGAGTGGGTAATCCTTCGCTCGATGTCCTCTTGACGTGCAGCGGAAGCACCGGTTGTTCTTTTTCAGCTGCTCTTTCTTGACAGCAAGATGTATATTGGCACTGCAGCTTCTCGTCCCATGTTGAAGAGTACGGCGCAAGAAACATTCCCACCTTGCGACAGACGAGGTGTGCAAAACTGACGCCGTTGGGATGCCACTGTGTGTGCTGTCCGTGCGATCTTCCATTGAAGGCCTTGGATGTGGGAACGCGTGCTGCTCCCTGCTTTCTAGCTCCACCCGTATGAACACAGAAATATCACTCAGCTCGGCGTACGACGCAGCTGACGCATCTGCTGGTGCACCCTAAGACGAGACTTGAGCAGCACGTACGTCAGAGGGCCGTGTCAAGACGCGTGGTCATTTTCCTCGAGTGAAAGAGGGACTGATTTCGTACGGTAGAGCCTGCTGCAAGATGTCGACGAGCATAGCTGAATATGTAAGAGTCGGTACGTTCAGGGCTCCAAGCCAGCGCATATTCAGTTGTGTGGCATCGTACAATCTTCGCGAACCACGGATGTCGGTGGCTGAGGTCACATTCGGAAGATTTCTCAGTGCCGTCAAATGGTGCTGAATAATCATTGCTTCATCGCCGAATCGTTCCTTCGACATAGCAACGGCGTCGGCGTAACATGTTTCGGTCATGGGCAAGCCCGCGGTTGCTACTGCTGCGTCACCAGATGGGAAACTCTTCAGGTAAAAAAATTTAAGACAATCAGGTCGTTGTTTAGATGAACAACTTGTTCAAATTGCTCCCAAAAGCCTGTCCACTGTGAGATGTTACTTCTGAACGTTGGGATATGCACCTGAGGTAACCGGGGCGCCATGAATCTTGCGGGAGCCTCGTTTCTGAAAGCCGGTGCTTCTGGGCTTTCACCACTGAGAGCTTCAGCATGGCCGCCGCGATCTCTCCCTATTTCGAATATTCGGCATTGCAGCTCAAGAAGGATGCTAACGGCTTCATTCTGGTCTTCAGTTATGGCTGTATACTCCTTTTTGATATTTTCTGTCGGAATATACTACTCATATAGCTCGTCGATCTGAGAGAGCTCGTCTTTGCTAGCCGAGAGTCGTTCCTTTACAGCTGCGAGCTTCGCGATTTCGACGTTAACCGAGTCAAGCAAGAGTCGCGCTTCCTGGATTATTTTTGTGTTCTGCGCGCGTCGTGCAGATCACTTGCCTTTGAGCCGATTCATTGCGTGAACAATGCTGCTGGCCAAAATAATTGTACCAACGCCGATCTTCGCATCCACGATCCGTTGATTCCTCACCGCCCGCGACGCGAAGCGAGAGTAGATTCCTGGTCGCTGTGCGTAGGAGGAAGGCGTGTCTGCACGTGGGTTTTCGGCACCAAAATGTAGATGCTACGGTATTAGCGGGTACAGAAAACTGAGCCAGGAGCCATCGTGTCGCCATGATAGAATGTTTTGATGATGATGATGATGAGCCTCTACACATGGCTCATACCCACACTGGGGGATTGGCCAAGAATTGTAGATATGAAGATTTAAAAATACTAAGTTAACACAAAAGACAGACAAACATAAAAAGAACCGTAGTGCAATAATTATTTCTACATTCAGCCCAGACTTCTCATCCTAACTAGAAATTAGAATAATGAAATTAATGTGGTACCGAACGTCTTCTTTTTTATTGATTTTTTTTCTTATTGATTCCTTGCTATTATCGGAACAGGTTTGCAATTAAGAACTTAAAAACACATTCGTTTTGTTTCCTGAAGAAAAGCAATTACAGCATCAAACATATTCCTGTGGCTGACGCCCAAATCCGAAGCACCGAATGTTTTCCTACCTCTTCTTCTTCTTTGCCTTTTCTGGCTGGCTGCGTTTATTTATCAATTTCTAGAGATATATTAGACTGATAATCTTAGAGCAAAATTTTCTTCTCATATAGGTGAAAAAACCCGACCTAAATCTATCCTTTTTGGTTGAATCAACAAATTACTTTTACGAAGATTCGTCGTACGCTTCGGGTCAAAAGTCGCTCCTGCTTTAAGTGGTATTTTTTCAAGTGTCTGAGCAAAGCTTGCGAAGCCCTGCCTGTGAAGCGGCAACTGATACCGAGGGTGGTATCAGTCGCCGCCTAAATAATAGTGATCACTAAGTAAAACTTCAGCAACATTCTTTGATTGCAAAATATCATGGGAAGAACCAAGTATTAATCTAAAAATTATTCATTCAAAATGTGTGTGTATGCTTGCAGGAATGCGTGCCTTTCTTTCAATTTCTGTTAAGCTAACACATAACAGGGTGTTTATGTCACATGTAAATTACTGTCTTTTAGTATGGTCAAATACAACAGCAACTGTGATAAATATAATATACGGAGTATAAAAGATAGCGATTAGTTGCATATAGCAAACGTCGGCTTCTATGTACACGTGGATGAACTTTTTAAATGCTTTAGTATTTTCCAAACTCACGAACTTGAAGAGCACTCCCTAGCAATAAGCAATATAAAAACAGTGTTCCATCACAGCAACAGTGCCGTTTTCAATATCTTTGTACTGAAATCATGTGTTATTCCGTACCCTATTCGTCACCTAGAGCAGATCTTGATCATTCCATTCAAAAGAACACAATTTGGGCGACAAATGCTACGTTTGACTGTTACGGCGATGTTATAACTTTGAATTTAGACAGTATTTCTGTAATTCCAGTAAAATAAAATTTGTGCAGTATTTATTGTGCAATAAAACTTGCAGTTTTTTAAATTGTTAAAAGTAAAAGGAACACAGTTCTGAAGAATGATCTGTTTTGATACAGAGCCCCCTTGAAGGATAAAATAAATTTTGAAAATTGAAATGGAAAAAATATGCGTTCGTTGCGTTGCGTCAACGTACGAAATATTCAGATTTTCCCAACGACCGGTAAATAACGAAAAGCAACAAAATGTACTTACTGAAGCTACATCTAAGAGTACCGTTTGAGCTCTGTGAACAAGTCTCGGATACCGCCATTCGCACATCCATAAACGAATAAAAACGAGGTACTGTTTAATATAATGCTGTAATGTTGTTGTCCAGACATGATACAAAATTAGGGCCTACTATTTCTGATATTATGCTTGACTGACATGCAAAATGGCTAGGTTGACTCTGGCTCCAGCTGTGATTATTGTTCTCCAAGTCCACCAAAATTTTTTGATCACTGACAACGCCACCGTTTCTTGCACCTGATTTTCTATGACACGGGCTCCCTAATACGAGTACCTCGTTAAGATTTACGACGTCAATTCTCACCATTCCTGTGTTCATATAGACTGAATCACGTTTGATGCATACCCATAATTCCACGAGCCATGATAGGTGGTTTCTTTGACTGGTATGATAATGATTGACCCAAGTCTCCATGACGGAAGCTGTCCGCTGTAACGAATTGTGCAGGACAATGCCATTATCATCAGTTTTTTGCGCACGTATGAAAGACCAAGCAATCATCACAAAAAGAAGTTAAAGGAGCCACGCAACACATTTCGAACATAAAATGCTGTCAGAAAAAGCAGCCAATCGGTAGTCGATGATTCTCCGAACACACGAGCCAAACATTATAACGCAGCACGAGGCATAGAATATAAAATCAAATTTCAAATGCATCTGGCGATCGCTCGCTCTTCTCTCAACAAATGATGTCATATACCGAAGATCAACTCCCTCATATACCCAAAAGCACATGGACACTGCCATTGGCTCATTTGAGCGTCGTGACCTACGCAGTTACCGCGGCCGTCGTGGTGCGCGCGACGTGCCCGCGCAGCGCTCTGCAGCGAGTACTCTCGTGATAACACTGAATGCGAGCGCTGGCTCTATAAAACCAAGAAAAGGCAGTGTCCAAGATCATGACGCGTGCTGTCGTACGGGCGTAGAGGCTTGCTCCCTTGTCATACTCCCCCCTCCTCTCCGCCCCTGTGTAGCTTTCGCGTGCTCGCTGAGGCACATGGAGATAGCAAGCGCTTAAGTCTTGTACGCGCTATCCGCACACTCGCACCGCTACACCCGCCCAGTTCGAACAGCCGAGAGCGGCCGCCCCTATGATGTCACGAAGAGCGGCTCTCAACTTTTGCAGCCGCCCGGGCGGTTCGCCAGGCGTGCCTCTCATTGGCTGCTCGAAGGCAGCCGTCTTCATAGTAAACATGGCGCTTGCTCGAAGCGGTGTGGGGGCGAGGCCTATCACTGCAGCGGCATGAAAAAACTGCTGATTTGATCGTTGTGACCATCATAAGCGCTATACAACTCCCGCGGAGCTGTTCATTGAAGGCAGCCAGGCAGTGTGCACTTCCTGTGCCTGACAGCGCATGCGATCGTCAACTGAAACGAAGAAACGGACGCAGTGTAGAACGTGTGTTGTTCTGATGCGAGTGTCGTCATTTTGGAGTATTGTTTTGTAAATGCCGTCTTTCAAGTGTAATCGCAAAGACTTTAGAAGATTTCCATGACGTAATCATGCACCGTGCTAAGCAGTATATGCGTTCAGTGCGCGCCTAAGTGAAAAGTGCTCAAGGGAAGAAGTGTTCGCGTCGGGTCTGTTGTGTGTGAATGCCGTTCGTCGCGGCAAACAGTAGTCGAGCCGAAGCTTCAGCAACGATGCTACGATCAGGATTGGCAAGTTTTATTGCTCCGTCATTGTTGTCATTCGTAATGCGCAACGTCGTGCGAGTGTTGTGCCCTATGGTATGAGCTGTGGTGAAACTTCTGCGCATCGTGTCACATCTCAGCAATTCTGTCCAGTGCTGTCAAGTGTGTTCAAAAAATAAAAACCGTGAAATATACTGAATAAGAGGCTGGGTCCGAGCTAGTTGGTCCACTGACATTATGAAACCGTTAATCGCACAAAGACGGGAACAAGAAGACGACACACAGAGCGCTAGAAATATACTGAATAAGTGGCTGGGTCCGAGCTAGTTGATACACTGACATTATGAAACCGTTAAGCGCACAAAGACGGGAACAAGAGGACGACACACAGAGCGCTTGCAGAAATATACTGAATAGGAGGCTGGGTCCGAGCTAGTTGGTACACTGACATTATGAAACCGTTAAGCGCACAAAGACGGGAACAAGAAGTAGACACACAGAGCGCTCGTGAAATATATAGGAGCGCGGTGCTAAGTGTGCGATTTGTGGTTGCGTGCGTGTGCCCTGAAGTGGACCTTGTATACAAGCCATTTTCGTACTTTTAGTCTAACCTTTCGGGACACACAGTATGATTGACGTTTTATGAATGCGTGAAATTTACATAATTTTATGTCGAGGTTCCGTAGAGCAAATTTAAAGCAAGTGAAAGTATTACAATAAATCATGATGTATTTGAGAGCAGTTTGTTATTGCAATGTAAATAATTACCTCATTACTGCACAGTCAGTCATGCTATATATCTTCCTAGACCGAATCCAATGACCACACAAGTTAAATGCAATAAGATTAAAAAAGATGGTTGATCCCTCCGTCATAGGAATCGGAATAACACCAAAGTAAAACGTGCCGTTACAGAAGTAACTTAATGTTTACTGTACATTGACATGAGAGAGTTTGCACAATGTATATTGATGTCTGCCAGCTAATGGCGCCGTTTAACGTCTATGCACTCACTTTGATGATTGGTGGTACATCTTCATCCCGACGACTAAAGTCCATGTAAATGATTAAACAAACCCTTGTGGTAGCTCTAGTAGTTAACGGTATATTCTAGTACAGTTATAGTTAACGGTGAAAGCGTAATCAGAGAACGAGGTGTAATAGCCAGAAGAGCGTCGCATATTAGACGCAGAACTTGGTCGCCATCCCGCGGCATGTTAAAATGTGATTGAACACCACGGCCGGACTAGAGGGAAACGCAAAGCGCGTCGTGCCGCCCCGGTAGCCCGGCCGCGATCTTTCTCGGGGCGAGCGCGTGAGCATGGAACGCGGTGTGTACAGCCAGGTAAGGTAGGCGCGCGTCGCAGCGCTATTTTTGGTTTGTATTAGCGTGATGCTCAGCGAGGCCGACAGTTTTACGACGCTTGGGCAAAGGTCGCCACCTCGCGGTGTGTTAAGGCATTGACAAAATTCAACTTCTATTGAAAACGCGCCGAATGGGACTGACGCGTAAACGCGTTGCAGGTGCTAGTCGCGGAGGCCACAACAATGACGACTTACTTTACCTTACCACTCCCAGAGGTCAACACCACCCCGCCGTCCGGGAGAGTGGTAGATATAAAAGGCGCGTTCGTAAAGCCTCCAGAGTCTGTGACCGTGGCGCAGTGGATAGCGTGCCCGGCATCTGCTATTGCGGACCGAGCGGTCGTTGGTTCGATGCCCGTTGACGGTGGCTTTTTTTCTTTGCCATCTGATTGTGTATATTTTTTCGACGTCATTTCCGTGACGGAAACACGTCACTGAAGTCTTGGTGGACCCCGGCATAAAACACTTTCGTGTTAAAATAGATTTTGATAACCCTTGTGAAATGTTCCCCGACCGTCTAGATAAACACGTCACTTCCTTCCCAAAGCTGGCATGTTAAGCAAATAGTTTAAGGAGACGTGATATAAAAGAACTTTAGACAACAAGAATGCTTAATTTACCGTTAGCTCAGTGTTCGTAGTCTCTTCCTTGCCATTAGTGTGCCGTAATTGCAAAAGTAAGCCTCTTCTCCAAACGAGGATGCCGTGTCGCAATGGGCTAAAATATTTTCTCAATACCTTGGATGAATACGACTATGATTCGTCACTCTCGTTGGTGGTAGATGCTGTGCGGTTGACCAGAAGTAGCCGAAGGATCTTGCAGCAAACTGTGTGCCGATCACCTGCCCTTGGCAGTTTGTGAGGCTTTCTCAGCAAATGAG
>NC_051177.1:137768356-137805525 GCF_013339695.2 Rhipicephalus sanguineus | reverse complement strand
TTGGAGATGTGGGGGGAAGTGGTCCTGATGGGAAGAGTAGGGCCTGAGGGGCAAAGGGGCCGGAGGGGCGTAGAGGGCGGAGGGGCGAAGTGGGCTAGAGGGGCGAGTGGGCTAGAGGGGCGAAGTGGGCTAGAGGGGGCGAGTGGGCAGGAGGGGCAGAGTGGTCTGGGCTGGTTGCAGAACGAGGAGCGGGACGATTATTGAAGGAAGCCGGGAAATTTTGCGCAGGGAACCCCAGCGACTCGGCAATGACGAGATATGTGTCCTATTCGGTGACAGTAGAAGCATATGGGATTGTCATCAGGTGTTCTCCATTCGGACGGATTACGGAACGCTGGTGGCGAGCCAGACGGGGGTCGACGTGGGGGCGTGAAGTGCGGCGGGAAGTCGGTACGGGGAGGCGTCGAAATAGAGCAGACACCCATGCTGGCAATTTCCTGTCGGATTACTGCTTGAAGAGGGGTAAATGGACGGAAGGAGGTGTGTCAGAGGATGGTGGTGCACGGTAACAGGGGCGGCTGCTTCAAGTTCACGCCTAACGAGTCGGGTCAAGTTATCGCAGGCGTCCGGTTGCCGGTATGTAGCGAGGCAGATGACGTCACTGCGGTATTCGGAAGGCGCGGGAACAGTGGAAAAACACGCCTACTTTTAGCCTGTTCCAAGCGACGACGTTGTTGAAGTACTGCATCGACAGAGGACACGTTAGTGCACACAACAAGTTGAACGCGTTGTCGGCGATACCCTTGAGTATGTGCGCAACTTGTTCTTGCTCAGACATGGTTTCGTCAGCTTTGCGGCAGAGGGCCAGGACATGTTGAATATAACTGAGGTAGGACTCAGTGGAACTTTGCGTGCGAGTCGATAATTCAGTCTTTGCGGCGAGGCGACGTCCAAGAGAGTTGCCAAAAAGTTCGCGAATCTTTTCCTTAAAGCTGTCCCAGCTGGTAATCTCATGCTCATGGGTGTCAAACCAGAGACGAGGGGTTCCGTCCAGGTAAAATATGACATTCGCGATCATAAGGGTGGGGTCCCACCTGTTACTGGCGCTGACTCGTTCGTACAGGCGCAGCCATTGGTCGACGTCAGAACCTTCGAGGCCCGAGAAGACGCCAGGCTCTTTCACGGCGGGAAGCGTGACGAAAGTGGGTGCGGCCGGTGGGTTGGCAGGTAGGGCAGGAGGCAATGCGTGCGGCGGCGATGTAGCCGAGTTGCGTGGCCATGGGGAAATCCTCGAGACAACGTCCGCTGCGGAGTTCCGTGGCGAGGTAGGGAATCGCACCACTCCACCAAATATGTACTGAAAAAAGACGCCAGCTCAGGGGGATAGGGGGATACGTATCCCTGTATTGTTTACAGCTTAGGCGAGCAGCGCAACCGACGCGAACAGCACGCGCAGTCTGTCTGTTTCGTCCTTCTCTTCGTCTCCTTGGCCGCGATGCCGCTGGTACGTAGCAATACTGTTACGCGAATGACGACTCGGTAGGTTGTAGTCCGTACACTATTTACACGATATATTTACAGTAGCGGTTGCAGCGATAACCGGTTCAGCTCAGAGCCCGAGCGGAGAGAGATCTTCCATCTCTTGGTCCGCCGCACACGCGCATTGTTCAAGGGCTGGCAATATGCATGTAGCACATATTTGAAAACGGCATTATCTCAATATGGTCGAAAATGCACCGGACTTCCCCTTTAGGGCATAAACCAGCCTGACTTCGTATTGTGGCCGGCACAAAGTCCTCCTGCTTTTTAAGGGTGGAAGCCGAGAAATTAGAACTGATCGTTCATTACAAGTTGTATCACCAAGAATAGGTGCCTCAAACCGATACATGGCGTGCTGTCCCTGTCGGTACTCGTCATGTGCAAATGAAGAAGCCAAAAGAAATGAGGATGGCCGTTTCGCACATGTGAGGGTCGCAGTTGGGGAACAAAAGTTTGATATTAAAATAGAGGAAAGTTTCGATGCAGAACAGAAAAAGGAAGAAACCTAAAAGCAGTGAAAATAAGAGTATAGTGGAGACGGTTGCGGTAGAAAGAGGGGGTAGCATCATTGGTTTGGGGGAACTTGTGTCGTTCCTTCTCAGCTGAAGGGGGGGAAGAGCCCTCGGTAAATCCGTTAGCAGACGGCGACAGGAGTGCAAGTGCATGTTAAAGAACAGGGGGTGCATTTCAAACAGGAATAAAAGGCAGCAGTAGGACTCCAGCCTTTCTAAATAGAGTCCTGCCACTGAACGGTTTGACAAATCACCGGTGACAGCATGAAGTGCGTGTAAAGACAGTAAAAAAATAGAAGTGGTTAATGGTGAGTTATAGGGCTTTTGACGAAGCCCGGCTTCAGGCTGTCGGTAGAGAGGCACTGCAGCCATTTACAGATATCGTCAACGTCTTCGCGTTGTCGAAGACAAAATGACGTTCTGTGTGTGGCACCTTAGCACAATCTAGGAGCAGAAAAATGTTTGCAGTCACGAAAATGGCGTAATATAGAGGTGTTTTGCGCTGATGAGCTGTGATAGATGTTGAACAAACGTTGCAGATAGTAATGCATCGGGTGGATTGCTGGACTTCAAGGCGTCGTCGTACGATAAATGCAAGGAAATTCAGCATGCAGAAGTAGAGGGGGGCAGCCGACGAGATGGACAGTTCAAATGGACAGATACTTGATAGCTGCTTGAAAAACCGAGAGGACGACAGGTAGTGATCCATATACCAAAATTTGTGAGTCATGAGAGTTCAGTCGATGGTGAAGCTGCTTCCCCAAGTCGTGCTTAACGGAAGGCAGACCATGGTTTTGACAAGCCATGATTGGAAATGTGCGGTGCTTTAGAACAAAAGGAAAATTTGCGTGTGAAAGATACGAATGAAACCATACAGAATTTATGAATGTGCTATTGAACGTGCAGGCAAAGCCACCAAAACAACATTTCGCAATGCACTAAATACTTAATAAAGTAACGATAACAGATGAAAGTAACCCCCTGAAGAAGTAAAATAGAGTTTGCTAAGCTGTCAAAACCGATCAACACAAGTAAGCTTAGTGACAAAAAAGCTGCAAGTTTAAAGACACAGAGGCAGCAGTGAAAAAGGGCGCAAGCATCAGGGCCCCTACCACAGGGAATAAGAGTTTATGGATTGGTAGGCGCGATTGCGTTACGCGGCCTGTGCCCCTTCGTTCATCTGCAGCCCCTTCAGCCCCGGAATTGATTTCGCGCAGGTTCTAGGAATCGGAGTTCTTCAGCGCTGCAGTATATTGAGAGCTTCTGCCAATACGTGACCTATAGCGTAGTTTGTGACAGCTGCTTCAGAATTGGAATAGACCACAACGGCGTACAAGCACGCGGTATTTGCTAGGACGGTCGCCACTTCTGCAGTTTCAGGGTCTTGTCTGTAGACTGTGGCAGATGTTCGCCCGGTGCTGGGAACCTACGATGTTCCGTGCGTAGGCTATGTTTACGTGTGGGTCACGCCGTCGGTACACTTGGCGTCAGTATCTTGTTTGTGTCTCCACCATGGCATATCCCCTCAGGCTTGGCTTCTTTCCTTATAGTGCATGGGGCACATGTTGCGTGTGATCGGAGCACGTATGTTTGCGGGAATTCCTTCTCTTCGGTTTGTGATGGCGATAAAAAATGCGCCGTAGGTCAGTCGCTGGGGCACAGATGTACCGATGGGCGTAAGCTTTAGTTGTTCAAATTTAGTGGCTTTGTGCGCTTCGGCGAGTTCTTGCCACGTTTTGTGCGCGCCCATCTTGCAAGATCTAGTAGTTGAGGCCACAGATGAGAGAGCCAGATCAATTTTGATGGACTTCCATATTATAATGTTCACTTTCTCTACCTCTAAGTTCTTCAGCGCGACGTACGGCGTTGCGTGGTTTATTTGACTGACGAGGAGTGCTTGCATCACGCGAAGCATGTCTTGTTCTTTAGGCTGCTTCTACCACTTGCCAAACTGTCCAAAGCGTTAAATAGACTTGACAATCGTCCACTGTCGGAGGAAAAGATTTTAGGACACTGGCCGAAACCATCCTCGGCACGGAAAGCTTTGAAAGCGTTATTGCGCTTTTTGCGCAAAACTAATCTCATAGACAGACTTTAAGCAGTGTCGTTTATCGTACTATTGTTCTTTTTTTTCTTCTTTTTGTAACATCTCTTCTCTATCATCTTTCACTCCCCCTCCCCCTTTCCCCAGCACAGGGTAGCCAGCCGGTCTGAGAACTGGCTAACCTCCCTGTCTTTCCGTTTTTCTTCTCCTCCTCCTCCTCCTTCTACCACTTGCAACTCTTCCGACGAGATGAATGAGCTGCGATAGCGTCAGCTTTAGATACACGAGCGTGGGAGCACCGGACCTATCTTGAAGATGCTTATACTTCGAGAGTGTGCGCGTTCTGAATGGCAGTTCCGTTCAGAGTGATCTTGAAATCGTGTTCATCAGTGTGGTCTGCCTCCCGTTCTTCTCTAGCGAACGGGGTGCCCCGGCTTCTCCGGAGCACAGCAGAGGCCGCATTATTTCATGTAACTATCAATGGTATTTCTGAATTGCTTCCTTTAGACATGTTTCAGACATTTCGATGTTTGGGGACATCGTATTTAACGTCATACCGTCCGCATAAAGAGCACGTCGTAGGTATGTGTGGTATTGAGCAGGCTAAGTATCTTGATCACGGCGATGTGATCGGACCCGGCCTAGTGCCTTTGCTCGGTAGTCAGCAAATCTCGTTGCGGAGGTTATGCATTTCCATCGTGGCCGGGCGGACGGAGATAAAAAAACTGGCCTAGTGGGGTAATGTATAACTTCTTGTTTAGCTTGTGACGTGGAAACTGATAATCTCGATTTGCTAGACCTCACGGAAATGCGCCAACGAACGCTGCTCTTGATATGCACGGCGGTGCACCGTAGCCTGCTTCTCTCCATGATGAAGTCGACACCTGCCCACGAACGTCACTGCCGAATTTACTTTGATCTATAACCTACTTTTTAGCCGTTATAGTTAATTGGACGTGTCGTTAGATTTGAATCACTCCAAAATATTTCAATTTATATGAACAGTTTGATCCGCCTTGTAACGCTTGTCTCAAAGTAATGTACGCGGCATAGGCATCTCAGGCATCTCCTGACTGACTTCATCGAGCAATATGAAACGGGGCAGTGCGCTGGATCAGCCAGAACATATTTCCACTGAGCACGACGGCCTCTCGCCACTGTCTCTTTTACGAAATACATTCTGACACTTTGAAAAAAACTCATTTTTTTAATAAAATATATCACATAGGTTCGCCACAAAGATTTATCAAGTATTTTCCTTACATGTTTTTTTTACAGCTGGATGCATACGGAAAACGTGCCCTTTTGGCAGTGGCTACGGCTGCATGCCCTTCAGGGAATGTCCTCTAAAGTGCCTTACATGTTATAGTGGCTGCAAGTTCCCGTCTGTCTGCTGCAATCTGAGTATGGCGCATTCATTATCTTTATATGTAACACACGAAGCATCATTATTGACAACTTGAAGTGAAACAAAGCCACTATGGAGAAAGTTTTCATATAAGTAAATAACTGTATAGATTATCTACGGGTATTTGATTGTCTTCAGTAAGCATATGCACTTCAAATGTACGGGCAACATTGGTGCAGCTCCTCACCACTTCCAAATTCCTGTGTCGTTTACCTCTCTTTTTTTTCTGCCTCTAAAGCATGTAAGTGCATGACGCGATGAGAGCGCAAGATTCTTCTGGATGCATTTAATCAATACGTCTGTAGAGTCGCAAGATGGACCATATCAGCTATCTATTGAATATTGAAAATGTCGGAATATACACTGCTGAATAAATGCAAACAAAGAAACCCTAGAGATCACATGCATCGTGGGAATCAATTAATTCCATGCAAAGGAGTGAGAGCCTCACTTACGGCATTTCTTAGCACCTGCACGTGTACGTCTTGTAACCTCTCCCCCAACTAAAACAGAAGAGAAGGCAAGTGCGAAATTGGTTGAAGTGGTGCGGGTGAATGAAAGGCCGGCGTGCCGAATCGAATGAGTGAAAAGAAAGAGAAAGGAATAAGTAATAAATGCGAGCGGGGTGTTCGTGCCGAAAGGGTAGAAGTGAAGGTGGGTATTTCGATGAATCATAGTTCTCAAATGTAAGCACCGCATGACATTGATAATTGCCCGGCGATAAGGACGATGAAAATTCTTAGAAGAATGCTTATACTCACTGGTTTTCGTTTTGTATCTACCATATCGGATGGATCTAATAACCCTCTTTGAAATGTTCATACCTATTGGCTTGTCTGCAAGAAACTTCTGGATAAGGTGTGACCTTTATATTTTTCGTCTCTTGGCGACCGGAAGTTTGACTGAAGTATGTAAAATTTGACATCATCGAGATTGCGACCTGCCACATTAAAATGATGTGCCACTGCTTTTAGAAGTTTCTAATAAGAGGCTGTCCTGTTTTGCCAATGTACTATTTGTCACAATGTGAATATTAGAGCATGTAACACCGTTTGAACTAGTGCAAGTAAAAGTAGATTTTATAGTATGGAGGAAATCATTCATAGTGTTTCTAACTATATCGGCAATTCGAGGGTACTTGCAAGTCTTACATGATGGACGAGAACAAGGTGTCATGTGGGCAGCAGAGCAAGAGTTCACGTTTGCATGCACTAACATGTTCTCGATAAGAAGTCTCTATTTCGGCGATGCAGTTTCTGCATCGCCATCGCTTGCTTATAAGCGCCTGTCGCTTGCATATATCTATTGGTTTTATGTACAGCGTCGTATTTAATTTTGCTCTCTCAATCAATAATTTCATGTTTGGCAATTTAATGCCACCGGAAGAATGGTTCATAATTATTATATTACTAGGGTTAAACATGTTGAAATGGACACTTAATATGTGTAGTGACTTATGCCATGTTCCCACATAATAAGTATGCCGTCTATGTAGCAGCGACAGGTATTAGTAATGATATACATTACGCATTTCCTTGCTTTCTATGAGTGACTTAAAACCACTTCAGTGCCTTCAGTAAAAGGTATATTCGTGTAGAAGAAGCAGACATCTAACGTTTCTAGAATTACATGGTCCGAGAGTGTTTGTTTCCTCTATGGAAACTATATTTCGAAGGAAATGGAGTGCATCTTGAGCGAAGTATAGAAAAGGGGATGATATCTTCGATAAATGTTGATTGAAAAATTTTTGTATCGGCTCAGTTAGTGTGTTATTGTTGGATACTATAGGTTATGCCTGAGGTTTGTGCGACAAGTAATTGGTCTATTGAAAGCTTATAAATATTTCACAGCAGGTAGAGGCGACCTGCTTGCTCATTTTTAGGCATCAAGAAGTGATGCTCGAAATGTGTCGCTGTATTCTTGGTTAGAAAATGCGTTATCATGTTTAGTATGTTCTCACCATATTCTTGAATCGGGTCAGAGCTTATTTTTCCATAGTTCTTTTTACGGAGTTGCCTGACAGCCTTGTTTTTAGATTCTTCTATAGGCCAAATTATTATATTACCACCCTTGCCGGCAGGTTCTATACGTAATAATGTCTTTTCTGTTTGCGAGAAGTTTCATGATGCCATGCTCTGCATAGATGAAGTTCTTGGGCTTTCGACTCTGTCTGCTTGTGCACACAATTTCCCTTGAGGCAAGTTTTACGTGTTGCCCATGTCTTAGCACACCAATTTCGACTAGACTTAAGCTCTGGGATATGTCTACCACCTCACTACTGTGTTCTGGTTCCTGGTCTGGGGTGACGGAGCTTTCTGAAGTGTTCATAAAACTATCCAGGGCACAATACCTAGTATGATAGTTTTCGCGCTACTTTTTGATTACCAATTTATGTTCTCTACGCTGTACAAATTGGGCAAGTTGTTCAGTTTCCTGCCCAGATAATATAATGCTATTAAGTTGGTTGGTTATGAAATTAGGCTGATTTCCCTAATGGTATTTCATTATCTCTATTAAGGACAAAGAGGCGCTGTCTAAGATACTGTTCCATTTGCAAATAAGCTAGGTGGTGGGATGCACAGAGGATATTTCACCTTTAAAACTTTTAAGAATTTCCCTTTTTTATCATTGGTAGAGTATTTCATTAAATGAATTCTGTAACTTATTTTGTGGCGACTTTACATCACTGAAGGAAAGAAGGTTTACTGTTGCCTGTACTGCCCTTGGCGTGTGTTAGTCATTTGTGTTTGAGTCGGCTAGACCTCCGGCGAGTAACGTTTTCAGATTGTGTTTCCTTAATACTATTTGTGTCGGCGGTGAGGTGTGATGCGATGTCTATTTGTGTATCTGATTGTTTTCTAGCGTATGTTGGTGTCTGCGTGAAGAAGTTAGAAGTATGTGCCGTCTCTACTTGTTATGTATGTTTTGTTGGTTGTGTTGGTTCCACGTCGACCGTCTTCGTATATGGTTCCTGCGTCCGAACTACGGTGGGACGTGTGTTGCAGCTAGTTGTAGCATGTGGAGCGTGTTGTTCTAGTTCATAAGAACCGTTCGAGTGTGTTCTTGGGTCTGTCTGTTTAAATTCATTATTGATTCGGTACTTGATGTTCCTGCGAATAAATGGGACAGCTGAATAGTTAGGCTGTAGTCCGGCCAGATCGAGAAGAGTGTCAGTGTCCTTGTGCAGTTCCTTCTCCTCCTCTTGTGTTTTGCTAGAGGATGAGCGTACGAGGGATAGACATACACGCACAAAGGTCGACACGTTGGCTCCAGCTGAACCTACACATTCTGTTCGAGAATGTTTCACCTCGTCAAGCTTCCATTTTACCCTGACCTTCTGCCTTATTTGAATCAGTGTAGTGACACAACGTAATGGCGACGCAACATTGCTTAGAATGGCATGACATCATTATGAGAATGCAGTTGCGTCGGCTAAATGCACCGGCTAACTTTCTAATGAAATTGACGAGGGTAGCGATGGGGGCTTCTTGGTCTGTCATGGTTCTTGGATGTGGGCGCATGTCGTTGATTTTACTGCAACAACATGAAAGGCGCACCCTGTCATGTTGTTGATTGTACTGCTGGTTTTTCATGTTATATGCTAGTGGTCACGTGAATGTCGTGTGCAAAAATAGGTATATAAATAGGCTTATGAAAAATAAACGTTTTTTGTTGTCAGTAGCGCCAGTGCGTGTGTCCTTCTTCCCTTTGTCCTTTTCTTTTAGCGCCCACATCCAAAAATTTCTAATGAAAGTTGACCTGTATCGCCGACATGACCTGATGGCGATCACTTAACACTGACGCAGTGGTCACGATGTTAATAGGAAATAACAGCGCCTATCATCGATTGGTAGAGAGTAATATAATAATATTTGAACTTTTACGCGCCGAAACCCCGATATGATACTTGAGAAGGTGGCATAACTTCAGCTGAGAAATATCGACTGATTCTGCACCTTGCAATAGTGACAGTGCATTAGCAACAGATGTACGATGAACGTATGAGTTCAATGTGGTGACATCGAGGAATAGTCGGCCGAGGCATGAAAAGAACCGCGCGACGAGAGAGAGATTACACGTTTACTAGAGTCCAGTGTAGATGGGAAGGTTTCCCCACGCCAGCCGGCTACTCTCATGTGGGAACTGACAGGTGCAGCCTAACGGCCCTATCGTGGGAGCACTGGACGGACAGGATTTTTGCCTTGAAAGTTTGGGCTGCGCAGAAGCGCATCCCTCTCGGCCTTGCGGTAAGTGCGGCTGAGTGACCCGCACTCGCAGGGCATGTGTGCTAAGTTTTGCCCTGCCCGCAATCGGTGCAGGCGGCGCCGGGTAATTGGTGGGGCTAGATTTCACTTAAGTATACGCTAATGACAGGTACCGAAAGGTTTAAGCAAGCGCAACGAGACTGGCTGTGCTTTATTGAGTATTGAATGTGGGAGCAGGAAAGCCCTCATCACCTTGTAGTAATGCTTGGTAATCTCGTTATGTGTGGTTGCACTGTCTTTATGTCCCGCGTCGTCGGCGCTAGAGCCGTCGCCCATGTCGAGAGCATCACGTTCGGTGAGCGAGCGCGCCGCTGTGTGGGCCGACTCGTTGGGCTTCAGGACAACGCCCTTTACTGAGCCGAAGTGCGCGCGCAAACATATATGGCGTGACAAAAGCTCATTAGAACATAGCGGCATTACCGTGGCCTGGCAAGCCAAGATAAAGTTTCTTTATATACAGGTGCTGCTGTATCCGATATGATCTATTTCGCGTTCATCGAAGTCCGACTGCCGCGGCCGAGCTTGAATCCACGACTTTCGGCTCAGCAGTCGCACACCTTAAACACTCGGCTACCGTGGCGGCAAGAAGATTGTTTGCAATGCTACTGGCACAATATACTAAAATATATTATACTAAATATACTAAAGTAACAAGATACTAGCGCAACATACTGAAGCTCTACAAGAGTTGGCTGGTGATATTTTTTTCCGTTATCCTCTTGAATCGTGCGATCGTACATTCTGAATAGAACTGGTAACAGCGAAGTTTGCATTCAACAGGAAGTTTACGCGTACACCGCTAAAGCAGTTAAGCGCAGTGCACAATTTGTGTAGGTACCACGTACGAGGGCGAAAGCGATGACCCTACGCTGAAGAGACCTCAGTATAAATTCTGCAAGAAGCCGCGCGGCTCTCTGTGGTTATAGCTACAAAGCCTCGGTGTCGCCAAGCAAGAGACGTCAGCAACGTCAACCGTATGAAAGCTTCGAACGCCAAACAGTTTGAGCTTGGTCCTGCCACAGCAAAATACGTTTGTAGTTTTTAACCCACAATTGCTGAGGTCCCCACAGTAAGTTATAGCGAAGCTGTGAAGTCACCTTTTCATGGCCATTTTGCCAACCCTCGTGAGGCAAATAGAACTGTAATGCTACGCTGTTTTGGTTTCGCTGACAACTACCTTTGAATTTCACACGCTGAGGCCTGTGCCCAAAAGGTGTTGCGCCTTCAGAAAAATTGTGAAAAAACACTCACCATATTTACTCTTCTTGTAGGGTTCATTTTAAGAAAAAAAAGGGTGAAATTTTATTTCGGTCATAACTTAATTACTCCTAATTAAAATTAATTATTTATTTGAATAAATGAATAACTCAGCGTAACTTCATTATAACATGTTAAATATGCAATAATGGCTTTTCCATGAAGCTTTGACCGCACAAAAAGAGTTTTGCTTATATTGGGAATGACGTACGACTCTCTCACCATTGCTTAAAAAGCTTTAAATTCTGCTTTCTCAGAATATGCACTTCATGCGTGAATTGTGATGTACAATCCGCAAATGTATCAAATTTGTACACCATTATTCTAAGGGAGTCTATACTGCATCTCAAGAATGTAAAGACTTCTCATGGTTTTCTCTGGAAGTTGCAGTGATTGATTGTAATTAGCGTGTGATTCAATATCTTTTCATTCGGGAGACAGTCATGTTGCATTCCTGTATAAAGAGATTCAAATGTTAGGCTCTAACTGCACGCACAATTTATTCCTTGTTGTATGCACTTCGAGCAAACAAATACTTCAAATTTGGTGAGCCTCTTGAAACGTGGAAGGTCGTACATGTTGTATAGCATGGGAGTGTCTTCAGCAAGGTGATCCTCTGCATCAATGCGCAGCACAATTATGTAAATTGCGCTATTTTTCCATTCGGGAATAGTGCAAAAATGTGCAAATTCTGTTTAAAGCCGGTCGAAGTGCCACGCGACGCGTGAAAATTCTTTACATTTGATGTGTACCACTCTACACAGTCTGGCTGAAGCGGATATCGTCCATTTTACTTGCTTCACGGCCAGATATAGGCACATGCTAGCGAAATACAAGCGCTCGGTATGTATGGGAGACTTCTGTTTGGACCTCACTGGAAATATTTGCCTCATGAATATATTGCTTTCGCCAGCTTCAGCGCTCACGATAAAAACGTGAATCTTACGTAAATGACGTCGTTTTAGCCAGTCGAGGTCCATTTGGTCACCAGGCGATAACTACATGCTCAAGCCGTGACTTAGCGACACATGCTCTCAATCTCACCAGAAAAAACACTAGAGTGAGAGTCTAGCTCGACCAGCGCGAACCAACAAAAATGCGTTTTGTGAAATCATGATGGCAGTACTTGTTCCATCAGTCATTGCGCTATTGCAGTTCACTACGCGATCTCTACCCTTATACTCATTCTACAGTCAAAGGTACAGCTTCCGTTCTCCTAAGTGGGTATAAATGTTCTCTCGCACTATTGCTTCCAGTTGGGTGCGATTGGTAAGTACATTTTACCACTCTTATATTTCTTTCCTGAACACGACCCACTGATTGTTCGGCCCATTTTTTGCGAACCATTCTCTGACACAAATGTTTTAGCATCATCTGAAAAGAACGTCCACAGTGTAGATTCTTTTAGTTGTGACTGATAGTTACTGCATACTTATCTTGTAAGCAGTAAGTTTATTAAGTTTGTGAACAACGATGGACTTGTAAAAACAACCTATACTGAATTTTCCTTAGTCACGTCGCATCTTAGAATGAATTGCTCATTAGTCGTCGATTATTTTATGTTCTTCATGGGTAATAATGTTGATTTATTTATAACGCAGGGAAAATGAATGACTGCTCATTGGCTGGAGGAACCTGCAAGCGTGTCTGCTCATTGGAAAATACCCGAGCCAGGTGCCCCCGACCCTTGAAGTGCTGCGTCTATGTGACTCGCTGAGAAGACACTGTTATAACTTGCAAACATGCTGATCGAAGCCTTGTTTTTAAAGAAACGTGCACAAGACACTCTTCTTGCTCTTGCTCATTGTGTGAAAATCGTGTGCACAGCAAAACAATTTGCAATATCAATGACTAACTAAAGTAATTTTAGTTTTAACAGCGGAGCTCCTTAACCCCCATATTCGGCTTCCAGTGTGTGCAAGAAACTACGCCGAGCGATGACGCCACTGTGCGTCGCCTTGCGACCACCTGGCATAGCTGCGCCTATAGCGCGTGCAACGCAATAACTTGGCAGGCGCGCTCTCTTCGTCCTCTTCATAATCTTCTGCTTCGCTCTCCGAACACGTGTACACGGAGTGCGCTATCCCGATGCGCCGACTTCTCCGGCGTGGGACGCAATAACTCGGTCGGGCGAGAGGACGAGCATGCATAGAGAGAAAGAAATAGAAAGAACCAGAGACAAAAAAGAGATAGAAAAAACAGAGAGAAAGAGAGAGGATTGACAGTACGAAAGAAAGAAAAACATTGGAGCTCCACGCTAGTGCAATCTGAGTGAACGTTGAAACTGGCAAGGAAGCGCCACCACCTGGGGAACAAAGATCGAGTTTTTTCGTCATTCTTCAACATCATCTTCTTTCCTTAATGTCTCTTTCGTTAACTTTTTCTGCATCTTTCTTTTACCTTCCTTTTTTCCGTATGTCTTTCTATATTGCCCCCTCTCATCTATTTTCTCCTCCTAACCCTCACATGACTGCCTCACTTCTCTTTCCCACAACTTACTATGCTATACTGCGTATGGTTACACTAAACCTTTACTATCTCACCTCCTCCATTACCTGCTTCTCACGCGAACATCAGTCTTCTTTCTTTCATCTTTACTTATTTCCTAATCTCTTTTGATATGTCATTTTTCCTCCTTTCCCTCCTGCCAACCCTCACATAACTCCCCGTCACCCTCACTTATTCTCCCAACTCTTGCTATGCTATACTGTACATTGTTATGCCATGGTTAATCCTCTCACCACCTCCTTTCCAGCCTCCTCACCCTACCATCAGTCCTCATACTCACTTTCCTTTCCGCTCCCTTCCTAAATTATACTATAAAAGGCTATGTCATGCGCTACCCTCTCCGCTCATCATTTCCTTCCTCTTCACTCTGACGTCACTCCTCTTCACCATCCCTTGCCTTTTCCACCCCTTTGATATTCTGCATGGCTATGCTATTGCCAGACCCACTCCTTTCTATCTATGTTTTATGTCACCAACACCTACACGTGTTACTACTGTCTTGCGCAAGCCGCGCCAGAATATCTGGTAGCACTCCAGTTTGTAGTAGATCATTTCGTTAAGATTGCGCACATGACACGAATAGTCAAGATTATTCCAGAGCTTGCTCGACCACAAGTGATAAGGCTGGAAAGTTCAATGAATGACCTATAAAAGATGGAGCATCCCAGCGATGATCAGATTATCGAAGGCCGATGGTCTATTCGCCGCTACAGTGTGCAGTGTATTGCTGCAGTTTGACTTTCCGTTTCCGGGCCACAAGTTCGGCCAAATACAGTTTCATCTTGGACATGCCGACTGCTGCCTTCGTCTACGTTATGATCCCGTGAAATTTGGTGGAGGTGCTTCCCAGTCCATGCACCGAACACCCCTATCCAACTGTGAGCCAAGCCCACCCACTCAAGGGGACAATGACGCGAACCAGCGAGCCAGCCGCAGACGGCAAAGTCTTCCACCAGAATACGGACCCCTGCCCGACTTGATTCCGCGCAGGTCTTCGGAGCTAAGGGCGTGTAAAACGGCGCTGTCAGTAATCAAGCACCGATTGTATTAGCGGGTGCGCATGTCAAACGTATTAAATAGCTGTCGCACCAGAGATATATACTTGTTCTGTCTGGGGTGGTTTCGCATTGGCCCTGCGAAGAGCTATTCCTTTCATCCTCCCACGACGAAACACGTTCTTCTCCTCGGGCAGGTCAGGATTGGTGCGGCGGAACAGTCGGGTCATCTATTTTGCGAAAATGATGTCACGGGGTCGTGACGTCGACGAAGGCGGCAGTCGGCGTGTCTGAGATGAAACTCTTTATTTGGCCGAAGTTGTGACCGGGAAACGGAAAGTCAAACAACAGCAATACACACCGTACACTGACAGCGGTGAGTCCATCCCAAGTATCACACATCTGGAGCAAGGCTGTAAGATTACAAATCTCGCAGTCCGCTTATTAATGGTCACTTTTGCGGTGCAGACTCTAGCCGGAGTTATTAGATTGCCCCAAGCGGTCCGGATTTCGTGGCCTTGCCAAGCAGTCCTAACTTTTTTCAGCCTTGCGGCGAATGATCGACTGAGGACGGAATAGTCGGTTCCAGTGTCGACGAGAGCGGTGACGTTGTGGCCGTCGAATAGTAGTACATCGAGGTCGATAATCCATCGTCTTGCATTGCGCTTAAGTCGCGGCGTCGGGTCACGGCTAGGTCGGCTTGTCCCGCTGCTTCTACGTCGCGTCAACAGGCCTTCTTCAGGCGCCGAGGTTTCGTCGTCACGGCTAAGTCTGGTTTGCGTCGTGTTCCCGAGTGGCGGCGTCGTCATCGACGGCGGAGGATCTTCGGTATTTCGTCGTACAGCAACCGCACCTCCATCGGTTGCTGCCCTTAGTTTTCCGGATACGTGCTAGGTGACCAGCTACGGGTTGGGCCAGTTTACTGGCGGCGCTACGGTGAGGCATAGAGGCCTGGCGACGGCAAACGGAATGGTTGTCGAGGCGTCCACTGCGTTCCTGCGAGGTAGTCGGCGATGTCGCGTGGTCTTTCACTCCGCTGTAGATGCGGCGCGTCAATGGCGAACCCACGCAGTCCCATATCGCTTCTGGCAGCGGCGGTAAGTGTGGCCAGCTTCTCCGCAATAATAGCAGAGTGGATGGCGGTCGAGGGCGCGCCAAACGTCGGTCTTCATGCCATGTATCGTTGGCCGGCTGGCGGGCCGTATGACGTCCGTGGTGGCGGCGGTGGTGCCTGGTGGCGGAACTGCTGAGGTGGCGCGGCACCTTGACGTGGGCGAGGAATGGGGGCCTTGAGTCGCACTGCAGCGGCATAGCTCACTGCCTGCAGCTGTGGCGGTGCCGGCTGAGGAACACCCAGTGACTGTTGGATTTCGTCGCGTACTTTGTCAGCGATCGACGTCACTTCGGCATGTGCAAAAGGTGTGAGCTTTCGCAGCTCCTCTCGCACGATGGCTCGGATCGTTTCGCGCCAGTCGTCGGAGCCGCGGGCATAAACAGATGCGTTGTCTTGAAATACGCGGCGATTGTACTGCCGGGTGCGCATCTAGAGCGCCTTCGCGATGGTTGTTGCCTCTGAGAGGAATTCTTCGATGGTCTTGGGTGGGTTCCTCATCAGTCCCGCGAACAGCTCCTGCTTGACTCCTCGCATGAGGAAGCGAACTTTCTTCTCCTCGGGCATGTCAGGGTCAGCATGACGGAACAGTCGGTTCATCACTTCCGTGTAAAGCACCACGACTCGTTTGGGTGCTGGACACGGGTTTCCGGCAGAGCTTCGGCCCTCTCTTTGCGCACGGCGCTCTTGAATGTGGCGAGAAACCTGGTGTGAAAAATGTCCCACGTTGTCTGGTTTCGCACTTGGTTCTCGAACCAGGTCCGAGCGGCCTCTTCCAACGCTAAGTAGACGTGCTGTATCTTGTCCTCGCTGGTACAGGTATTGAAGACGGCGACGCGGTCGTACGCTTCGAGCCACCTCTCCAGGTCTTCAAATGACGGTCCGCGGAACGTTGGCAGCTCCCTGCGTTGTTCTCGACTGTTGCAGACGATGACAATTTCATCGTGGCCGCCGTCGTGGTCATGGCCTTTGTCTTCCGAGCCTTATCGAGTTGAAGCCCGTACTGTGGTGCTAGACCTCGTTGTCTGCGGCTGGCTCGCTGGTCGGTGTTGGCGTCGACGTCTTCTTTGCGACTTGGGCTGCGTTCACGGCTTGACGGGGGCGTCCGGAACATGAACGAACAGCACCTCCACCAGATGTCACGGGGTCGTGACGTCGACGAAGGCAGCAGTCGGCGTGTCTGAGCTGAACCTCTTTATTTGGCCGAAGTTGTGGCCGGGAAACAGAAAGTGAAACAACAGCAATACACACCGTACACTGATAACGGCGAACAGAGCGTCGGCCGTCGATAAAATTTATCATTGCTGGCACGCGCCGTCTTTTATACATCATGCATCGGACTTTCTAGCCTTCTATGCGCGTCATGTGCGCAATCTTGACAAAATGATCTGCTACAATCTGGAATGCGCCAAAAATTCTGGCGTGGCCCGCGCAAGAGGGCGATCACACGTGCAACGGACCATTTACACAAACAGCAAAGGAAGCGTGCGTGACAATAGTTAGGTCTTCATCTAGGAGCTGCACCCGCGTCTCAAGCAAAGCTGCTGCCTTTTCCTTGCGGTCTACGCTGGCGAAAACGGGTAGGAAGCCGGTTCGGAAGTTGTCCCACGCTGTCATAGTAGAACCTTATTCTCGCACTATGTCCTAGCGGAGTCCTCTGGAGAAAAATAGACATGGGGTAGCTTTTGGTCGACTTCTCACGTGTAAGCAGGAATCGCCTGATTCGCTTGCAGCCAGCTTCTGGGTCCTCAAAAGTGGTTCCTTGAAACGTTGGTGGCTCCCAGGGCTTCTGCATCGCAAGTGTTGTGGTTGATACAGCAGACGTCATGGTGGCTGCTGGATTCGTCGTCATGGTTCTTGTCTTATTCGGCAGGTGTCCGTACTCCGGTCGTAGTCCTTGTAGTCTACAGTTAGCTCGACTGTCATCAATGCTGTCGGTGCCTTCTTTGCGACTTGGGTGGGGTTCGCTGCTTAAAGCAGGGGTCGGGAACATGAACAAAGAGCATGTCCACCAGATGTCACGTGCTTGTGACGCAGAAGCAAGCATACCTCCAGCAAGTAAGAGTGAAGCACTTCATTGGGCCAAGTTTTGCCAAGACAGAAAAGAAATCAGGAACCCAGCGCAGCGATCGCCTCCATCAGATTCGCCGGTCGTCTGTAATACCAAAACTGACTGTCGGCGACACGCGTCAGCTTTTATGCATGCGTCCTAGTACGTATAGGCCTGACTGGCTGCCCAGACGGCGCTGCGAAAACGGTGCTAAAAAGCGCCCCCTACGACAAGTTCTTTGGTTTCGAGTAGTCAGACAGGCGGCCGCATGCAGCACTAAGCTCAGATGCGCAATGGAGCCGCCGCTGTCGGTTGTGCTGCGCTTTGGATCTCGGCCAGTTTCTGGCGTGGCTGAGTTCTTCAGGCCAAGCAATCTGCGTAAACGCAAGAAGCTCGTCAACGTCAAGTATGTTTACGACGTGCAGGAGATTGAAGGAACCATTTCGGCGCGCTGCAACTCGCAAGTGCAGCGAATCTCATATGACGTTGAACTCGAGTTAAGTTTTACGAGGCATGCTCGCGCGATTAACGACAGTGCATAAACGAAAAGATTGCTGTTAAGAAAGCCGACATGATTTGCATTACACGACGAAACGGAATCAAGAAAGGTGCAGTGACGAAGGCTATCCGTCGGCGGCCCGAATGAGCGCATTCGCGTCGTGTGCCGTTTTCTGCCGCATTCAGTCGCAAACACACTTTTTCCCCATGCACGGTCGTAATTTTCAACATTTGCTTCTAGGGAATTCGTCAAATTCTGTCAGCGTGCGGTGGCGGTCGAGAAGCGACGGCGCGCAATGTTTACAGCCGGCCGCTGGAAGCAGCCGGCTGTAAGCTGCCGGAAAAATCGTAGGCACATACGCAGGGTTACTCATGGCCACGGCGGCCGTGCTCATGGCATCGTTTTTCTCGTTTCGCACGAAATGCCGGCTGCATATCCTCGTGATCGCCGTCGGCAGCCACGGCCGTGCACGCGCGTACGAAAAGTAATCAGCACGTTACGTTGCAAACCACGTTTTGCTCGCGTACTCACTTCACGCGTCGGACGGCACGTATCCAGCGGTTCCGTCGCTCCACTTCGTACGGCTTTCAGGGGAACCAGTGAAACCGCACATTAGGATCCTTACCCCCATGTTCGAGGCAATTAACCACGCAACAATAACGGCGGCGACCGCGCTTCGGGACCGCGCGCTGCTCAGAGCCGTCGCCCAGACCACCTGCTTTCGGCACGGTTTGTTGAAGCAGGGATCGCTCGTCAAACATGTCAGACTCTGCAGGCATAGCGCACATGTTCCTGCGTACGTTTTAAGCACTTTTTGAGCCTGAAAACTAGGCGCAAAATTAAGTAAAACGCTTAAAGCAACTGAGAACTGCGTAACTCGCCGGTCGGCGTCCATTTTTGACTACCCAAGCAACTTCGGCGCACGCCACCAGGCTCCGCCACAGTACTCAAAACTCCAGCGCGTCAGCCCTATAATGTAGTGTTATCACTAGAGACCCGATTTTATGGAAATGCCTACTTTGTTCCTTGCGCTCGTATCGCCCCACTTTGATATATGATCATCAGTAGAGTTTATGAACGGTATTTATGGTGCTTTTCTAGTCCCTATAAACGCCTATCTCGGTGTTTGTGCCTAAGGTCATGTAAGTGGGTATAAATGCCTATTTTCACAATCGGAACCTATACGTACACTATTTGGCTTTAAGTTTCGCTTGCGGCTGCAGTTTGAGACCGTCATTCATGCTACCGGGCAACACTGTTCGGAAATCTATGGTGTTCAGGCTTGTCCTGATGTTCAACCAACTCCCGGAAAACAGCCGCTGGCAGCAGTGTAGTGGGACGCGCTGGCCAGTATACGCCGCCGCGCTGACATGGCGCGAGCGGTTGGCGAATGCGAAAGCGCGGAGAGACAGCAAGGGAAAGGAGAGGGAAGAACAAAACATGAAACGAAAAATTCCGCAGATCTCACGCCTTGTGGGAATCGGCTTCATGAGAAGCAGTTAGCTCGTTGTTCTATGCTGCATCTCGAGTGCTACAATGTGTACCCAGAGTGCATGACGGGTTTTCGGCGAGGCAGGTCATCCGTTGTCAATGTAATTGACCTCAAAACCTTTGTCCAGCAGCAAAAGTACCTCAAGCGCATATCACTGGCGTTATTTCTCGATGTGATAGGGCGTACGACAACGTAACACATGACGCGATCCTCGAGTCACTGGAGGCTGCCGGAATTGGCGGTCGGATGTTTCAGTGGATCCGCGATTATTCGACGAGAAGGTCCTTCTTTGTGTAGGGAGAAGATGGTCGCACTGCCAACCACTATAATTCCCGTGGCGTCCCACAGGGTGGGGTATTGAGCCCCACTTTGTTTAATCTTGTGATGGCCAGCATTCATGTGCTTTTGACAAGTACAGCTCACACATCAGTATATGCTGAAGAAATTTGCCTTTGGTCTTCGGCTGCGACCCGTCTGCAAGTGCGTGCAAGAGTCGAGCAGGCTTCCACCTTAACCTGCTCATATCTACGCAAACAGTGTCTTTCTGCCTCTACCGAGAAATACGCGTTGGTCGCGTGTACACGCAAGGCCATGATACCATACCCTGTTATTATCAACGACCAAAATGTCTCATACCAGAAGCACTATAGCTTCCTAGGTGTGATTATTGACAGGGGCCTTTCGTGGAGCGCCCACTGCGCCTACCTGAAGAGAAGACAAATTTCCATCTTTCACATAATGCGGTTCCTCTGCGGAAAAACTTGGGGCACATCGATACGTTCCATGATCAGCTATACAGATCACTGTTTCTCGGGTTTTTACGTTACAGCTTGCCGATGCTGGCCAGTACATGCAAGAGGAACATCTGCAGCCTCAAAAGTTTGCAAGGCCAGGCACTACGAACGTGCTTAGGATTACCACGCTGCACCTCAACTCACGGGACAATTACCATCGCAAGAGAGCATTCGATTCCAACATACATCACTACTGACAATTTAAGAGCTCACATTATACATCTCTGCCGAGTTCCCGGTCACCATATTGCTGCATTGCCACTTCAGAGACCGCAAGCCACGTTTTAAAAGATTGTTTCGACTCATAGGGAATGCCTTCCGTCGGGCTTTACTCCAGCAGCAAGACCACTGTCGCCTCCGTGGTACCTACAACAACCACAGGTACGCCTCACAATTCCGGGAATAGCAAAGAAGAGCCGTCATTCGACAGGGGCCCTACGACAGGCAACATTGTCGCTACTCAACGAGGAGCATGGCCAAAGGACGCACATTTACACCGATGGATCGGTCTTAGCCAACAGCTCCACAGGTGTTGTTGTTATTCCGGCTTGTCAAGTGACAGTCAATTTCAGGGTGTCCCACAGGACGACATCAATAGCAGTAGAGCTTGGCGCCTTACGTGCTGCTATCCTTTACATTGCGGAAGCCCAGCCTCAAAAGTGGGTTCTCTTTTGCAACTCTAAGACATCCCTCCAGAGTCTGCAATCAGCATTACGCGAAGGGTGCACGAGCAGTTAGGAAATCAAATGAGAGAAGCTCTTAACCAAGTTTTATCGAAGGGACAGGATGTTGTGTTCCAACGGCTGCCGGGACATTGTGGTGTTGTTGGTAACAACCTCACTGATGATGTTGCCCGGTCCACCCACAAGGATGCCCAGACAGCCCCAGTACCCTTGTTGAGGACAGACACTGCAAGGTGCCTTCGCTCGTTCGCTGACACAATGTCTCAAACTTGGTTGAGTGACGCCAGTGTCTGTAACCGTCGCCTACATGAACTAGACCCATCGAGGATTCAAAGTTCTATCGCACCTCTCCGGCCATGATTCAACTTCACTGTGCCGCCTGTGGTTAGGAGTAGCTTTCACGAAGGTGTACTCTTTTCGCCTACTAATGGCAGACACCTCCAGATGCGGCTCGTGCAATAGCGACGAAACGACAGAACATCTCATGTGCTTCTGTGAACGTTTTGTGAACGAACGAAACGTTCTGCGCAATGCGCTGAACAAGCTAGACGACAGACCGTTTTCCGAAGAGATCCTCAGATCGTGGCCATACGCGTAGCAGGCCAGCAAAGCCACGCGAGCATTGCTACTGTTTTCAAAATCGACCGGTTTAAGCGACCGCTTGTAGGCATTCAATGGACAGGCGCATATGTACCCTGACAGTGCCTTCTTCCCTCTTCTTTCTTTCTTTTATCCCTTCATCCCTTTCCCCCAGTGTAGGATAGCAAACCGGACGCGCGTCTGGTTAACCTCCCTGCCTTTCATTCATTTCTTTCCTTCTCCTCCTCCTTCTTGTGGCTTTGAGTCAAGCGTTACGACGTGCATCGACGTGTTTTCGTAAATGGAGGATTTGTGTGGCCACAATGGTCTTACCAAACACGCCGACTACACTTAAGTTTAAGTTGTAACTTTAGGTCTGACGTATTTTCAGCACTCACGTTGACCATAGACGTCTGTGTTATCGAAACGAAGTGCACTCTACGGTGTGATGATGTGAATCTCATAGGTAACTTTCGTTGGCGTATTCCTCTGGGGTTGATCAATGCTTGAAAATAGCTTGCTGGGTCGTAGGAATACAAATATAACGTTAATAATTATTAGACTGCTATAAAAGCGGAGCCAACACTAGAACCCACATTACGTTAACCCGACCTGACGCCTGTATCAGGGGAGTACATACGTAATGTTCATTGCTTCGCTACAAAATCCTATTGGCAACACTGCCACCAAAATTGACCTTGAACTGACATGACGCCTGCGCTATAGACCTTATACAAAATCAGCTGCCATCTAGCGGCTGCCATGCGCATTTCCGCCATATTGAATCCTAAGCGTGCTCCGCATGTGCACACACGGAGCGCACGAATCAACGTGCGGCGGCTGATAGGAACGACAATGCCGACATGTTTTAGAATGTGGTGTTGCTCAGATTGCGGGAATTCGGATGTTGAAAATATTCGGCAGATCCCACGTACCGTGGGAGTCGATGTTATGCGAAGCATGCGGCGGGTAGGTGACTGTGGCGTAACTTTTTATTACTGAGCGACAGGTTACAAAATGACACTAAAGATTTGTATGAATTTTATACGCACACATATATATGTTGAAGAGCCGCATATGTGTTACAGAACCAGCTGTTTACGGTTGGGTAACGCTGCCAATGGCAACGTGGGTATTACCAACACCAGAAGCGGTAAGTTGACATGTAGTGGTTATATATGTATACGTGTCCCGAGAACGCATGCACGTTTCACAAACCCGTGTGCATGTGTGCAAGAAGTTCTTGACAGTTCTTGAAGAAGGGCACCATCACCGTGATCAGTGAGCACCAGCAGCTGGTCATGACTTCTTATAGGATCCGGTCGTGATCGTGGTGACGAGGGGTCCATGTGTAGTGAAGTATGTCGTATAGTAGAGCTGTTGGAATTCGTGGATGCCTCGGTCATTTCGTCGACAAATTGTCTGTCGACAGAGCTGGCAAGATGTCGAAATTTGACGTCACCCTTCGCGTTGGTGAGGTATAGGCCGTCGAGGCCGGTAGGCCTGGATAGTGCTACATAGACAAACATCAGTGGATGGTGTTTGTCGTATTCGTAGACTACCTGGGCGTATGTAGCCTACGTAGCCTAGTCTACAAAGCGGCTGTCAATCAATCTGGCATCATTCTCGGTCAGCATGAGGCCATCGCTCAGCCTCGTAAGAAATGAAGAGGACACTGCGTCGTTCTGGTGGACGAAGTGCAGTTTACGGTGCGGTGGTGTGGATATCATACGTACCTAACTTTCGTTAGTGCATTCCTCCGGGGCCGAGCAATGCCTCAATATAGCTTGCTGAATCATAGGAATACAAATGTAATGTTGATTAGACTGCTATAAAAGCGGAGCCAACACTGGAACTACAGACGTTCATCTCATATGACGGCTGTATCGTAGGAGTACACATCGTAGCAGTATCATGTAGTGTTTATTGCTTTCTTGTAAAATTACATAGCCAGCACCACAACCACAATTGACGTTGCACCAATATTACGCCCGCGTAGGCTGTTTTTCCAAACCAGTTTATAGACCTGGCGTGGCTCAGTGGTAGAATACCTGATTGCCGCGCAGAATGCTTGGGTTCGATTTCTGCCGGGATCCTAATTTTCATTCTTTCCATTCGTTGAGTCAACGCTGCCTATGTTGGTTTTCCTTAACGCTCTAGCATTTAAGCTACCAATGTCTGTTCTCGCCGTTCCTGGGTAGATATAAACTGTCAATCACCTGTGGCGCATACCCGTACACCGCGGGCCGTGGTAAACGGGTATGTGCCACACGTGTCTAGTGGAAAGGGTTTAACGACGTACGCGACAAGATTTTAACGTTATTCATGTCACGACCCGGCAATCATATTCGTCAAATCCTCTTACTCTCTCATGCAATTTTTGGTCTACACCAAGTTAAGGAGGCCATCATGAGAGCACCCAGACGTAGGCGGCTAGATAGATAGATAGATAGATAGATAGAAAGATAGAAACGCTCAAAGTGCCAGAGGTTCGCTAAGAAATACTTCGCATTTAAAAAGGTTTGCACGAAACTACCCTATATGTTATTAGATTTCCTCGGGGCCCACGAGAAGCAGCAGCTCGTGCGCGTCTTTGATTCTCAGAGAACGGACCGATTGTGATCAAGCCTGTTGTTTGTAGTATGTTTCTAATTGCAGAGTCTAACAATTAAAAGGTAACGTTTGTTGGGATGCTTTGCCCGCGGCCTGCTTCACTATGCGTATTTTGAAAGCATTTCATGTGCTGTGACTGCCGAATTCAGAAGGGCGGCGCGGATGGCCTGACCGCCCCTCCGCTGCCCCCCCTTTCTTTCTTTTTTTAAATTTATACCCGAAGAATAGCTCTTCCAAAAAAGCTTATTCCCTTTCGAGAAAATTCTGTGTTTACCCATGTGTGCTATGTAGTGTTTACAGATGCTTCAAGTGCGTGGCACGTTGCTTGTGAAACCCCTCCAAAACATATGCTGTTCCGGCAAATATCTCACAATCGGTCGTGGGTGCGCGTCCATTGTTTACACGCTGAGCTGGTTTCGCAAGCGCTTAGTCGGCGACGCAAAACTGCCTTGCTGCAACGGATTCAAATTGTAAGGCGCCATTAGGCCCCGGAAACAACTATGCGAACGCGAATACTGTTGGCGTATCGTGTTATTTACGAGCATATGTCGGAAGGATATTGCATAAAATACCAGCTTAGCAGCGCCACTTCTTGGAGTAACTAACAGTTTTTATGTTCACTCTTTACACGCGTGAGATGCAAAAATTCTATACATAACGCACGTCGGTTACTAAAGCAGCCACATATTTTTATTTCAGAAAGTAAAAACAAGAAGACAACGTTTTAAATAAAATTAGATGCACAAGACATGACATCGACGCGGGCTGTCCCTTGTGAAATAAGCTTTGAAATGGGTGAACAGCACTTTCGTACCGTGATCGCTGCACCTAGCCATGTCGCTCGCTAAAGCTTCCTCGCAACCATCCTACACTACACGCATGATATTCAGATAGATAACAACGCTTAATTCGCTACACTGAAAACAGGTAAACAAAATTTATAACCTAGCGCAAAGCTTCATTCTCAATGACGGCAGGCTTACATGTGACACGGCGACGAACTTGTATCTTCTTACTCCTTGTAAGGCAGGTGTTTACATGCATTATTATCAACGCATTAACTAGGAAATGCCGGTAACGTTTACGGGTCCTTATAGACTAGCCTGACATTTTCATGTCCTGATTGCCAACTATCAAAGCAGATACCAGCAAGAAGTCATAGCAACGAATGCAATACGATTCGGACACAATTCTCCAATATGGCGCCGAATCGGCAGCTTCGTCAAACCTCCGACAGATGGCAGCAATATCGCATAAGGTCTCTAGCAGCTTTTTCAAAGAAGTTGAAAGGCCTGGCGTGGTTTTGTGGTAGAATACCTGACTGCCACGCAGAATGCTTGGGTGCGATTCCGGCTGGTATCCTAATATTAAATGCGAAGCATTTCTTAGCGAACCTCTGGCACTTTGAGCGTTTCTATCTACGTATCTATCTATCACCTGATTGATAGTATGAATATGGTCTATTGTTGAGAATCCTGTACGAAATCCTGCCTGGTCCCTTGGTTGATTGAACTCTAATGTCGTATTAATTCTGTTAGCAATTACTTTTGTAAATAGCTTGCAGACAACGGACAGTAAGCTTATGGGCCTGTAATTTTTCAGGTCCTTGACGTCCCCTTTCTTATGGATCAAGATGATGTTGGCATTCTTCCAAGATTCTGGTATCCTCTCCGTCGAGAGGCACTTCGTATACAGGGTGGCCAGTTTCTCTAACATAATCTCTCCACCGTCTTTCAACAGGTCTGATGTTACCTGATCCTCACCAGCTGCTTTGCCTCTTTGCATTCCCTTTAGGGCTTTCTTTACTTCTCCTGTCAATACTGGTGGGATGTCATATTCCTCTGCGCTATTACTCCTCCTTACGTTATCATCCTGAATGCCTCGGCTGCTGTACAGATCCCTGTAGAACTCTTCCGCTACCTCAACTATTCTATCCATATTGTTTGTGACCTTGCCTTCCTTGTCCCTTATTGCATACATCTGATTTTTGCCTGCTTGTGAAATGCGCGGAATACAACCAACCCCTATACATAGCCTTCATAGATTACGAGAAGGCGTTTGATTCGGTGGAGACATCAGCAGTCATGCAGGCACTGCGGAATCAAGGCATCGACGAAGCCTATATAAACATAATGGAAGAAATCTACAGCGGATCCACAGCCACTATAGTCCTCCATAAAGAAAGCGACAGAATCCCAATAAAGAAGGGCGTACGGCAGGGAGACACGATCTCTCCAATGTTATTCACCGCGTGTTTACAGGAGGTTTTCAGGGCCCTAGATTGGGAAGAGTTAGGGATAAGAGTTCATGGAGAGTATCTCAGTAACCTACGATTCGCTGACGACATTGCATTGATGAGTAACGCGGGAGACGAATTGCAGCTCATGATTACTGAACTGGATACGGAAAGTAGAAGAGTAGGTCTGAAAATTAATATGCATAAAACTAAAGTAATGTGGAACAATCTTGGCAGAGAACATCGCTTTGCGATAGGTGGCGAGACACTGGAAGTTGTAAAGGAGTACGTCTACTTAGGACAGGTAGTAACCGCGGAGCCGAACCATGAGAGTGAAATAACTAGAAGAATAAGGATGGGTTGGGGCTCATTCGGGAAGCATTATCAAATCATGACTGGTAATCTACCACTATCCCTCAAGAGGAAGGTATATAACAGCTGCATCTTACCGGTACTTACCTACGGAGCAGAAACCTGGAGACTTACAAAGAGGGTTCAACTTAAATTGAGGACGACGCAGCGAGCGATGGAAAGGAAAATGATAGGTGTAACCTTAAGAGACAGGAAGAGAGCAGAGTGGGTCAGGGAACAAACGGGGGTTAAGGACATCATAGTTGAAATCAAGAAGAAGAAATGGATATGGGCCGGGCACGTAGCACGTCGGCAGGATAACCGGTGGTCATTAAGGGTAACTCACTGGATTCCAAGAGATGGCAAACGCGTGAGGGGGAGACAGAAAATTAGGTGGGTAGATGAGATTAAGAAGTTTGCAGGTATTACGTGGCAGCAGAAAGCACAGGACCGGGTTGATTGGCGGAACATGGGAGAGGCCTTTGCCCTGCAGTGGGCGTAGACAGGCTGATGATGATGATGATGATGATCTATCTATCTATCTAGCCGCCTACGTCTGGGTGCTCTCATGATCGCCTCTTTAACCTTGTGTACACCAAACTTGGCAAGAGATGGTAAGAGAATTTGACGAATATGATTGTCGGGTCATGACATGAATAACGTGCAAATCCTGTGGCGTACGTCGTCAAACCCTTGCCACACGTGTGGCACATACCCGTTTGCCACGGGCCGCGGTGTACGGGTATGCGCCACAGGTGATCGACAGTTTATATCTACCCAGGAACGGCGAGAACAGACATTGGTAGCTTAAATGCGAGATCGCTAAGAAAAACCAACATCGGCAGCGTTGACTTGACGAATGGAAGGAATAAAAATTAGGATCCCAGCAGGAATCGAACCCAAGCATCCTGCGTGGCAATCAGGTATTCTACCACTGAGCCAGGTCAGGTCTATAAACAGTTTGCAAAAACAGACTACGCAAGCGTAATATCGGTGCAACGTCAATTGTGTTTGTGGTGCTTGCTATCTAATTTTACAAGAAAGCAATGAGCTCTACATGATACTCCTACGATGTGTACTCCTACAGTACAGGCGTCATATCAGATTAACGTCTGTGGTTCCAGTGTTGGCTCCGCTTTTATAGCAGTCTAATAAACAATACATCTGTATTCCTGTGATTCAGCAATCTATATTATACACAATATTAATGAGAACTAACAGACAATAATGCCAAGGAAAGTATAGGGGATGTTTCTAGTATTAAATGTAAGGTAATTGTGAAGAAAGAAAAGTGGACGAAAAGATAGCTTGCCGCGGGCAGGGACCGAACCTGCGACCTTCGAATAACGCGTCCGATGCTCTACCAACTGAGCTACCGCGGCGGCATCCCCCCGTCCACTTTATAGGGTATAGATGTGTGCATTTAAACGTGGGAGCGTCAGTCAGCGCCGCCAGTAGCCATGACGGCGAGTGTGGAACAGTCTTTTTCTGCCTGTTGCGTCACGTAGCACGTGAACTTATTACGAGCTGGCAGCTGACCAACAATTCCCTCGCATACCTCCTGAAAGCATCAAGTCTGCCAGAACGAGACCCTCGCTATGAATGAAGGAAAGAAGCGTTAATTTCAAGGGCTCGTTTTCTTTGTATACACAATATTAATGAGAACTAACAGACAATAATGCCAAGGAAAGTATAGGGGATGTTTCTAGTATTAAATGTAAGGTAATTGTGAAGAAAGAAAAGTGGACGAAAAGATAGCTTGCCGCGGGCAGGGACCGAACCTGCGACCTTCGAATAACGCGTCCGATGCTCTACCAACTGAGCTACCGGGCGGCCATCCCCCCGTCCACTTTATAGGGTATAGATGTGTGCAGTTAACGTGGGAGCGTCAGTCAGCGCCGCCAGTAGCCATGACGGCGAGTGTGGAACACTCGTTTTCTGCTGTTGGCGTCACGTAGCACGTGAACTTATTACGAGCTGGCAGCTGACCAACAATCCCTCGCATACCACCTGAAAGCATCAAGTCTGCCAGAACGAGACCCTCGCTATGAATGAAGGAAAGAAGCGTTAATTTCAAGGGCTCGTTTTCTTTGTTATACACAATATTAATGAGAACTAACAGACAATAATGCCAAGGAAAGTATAGGGGATGTTTCTAGTATAAATGTAAGGTAATTGTGAAGAAAGAAAGTGGACGAAAAGATAGCTTGCCGCGGGCAGGGACCGAACCTGCGACCTTCGAATAACGCGTCCGATGCTCTACCAACTGAGCTACCGCGGCGGCCATCCCCCCGTCCACTTTATAGGGTATAGATGTGTGCATTTAAAAGTGGGAGCGTCAGTCAGCACCGCCAGTAGCCATGACGGCGAGTGTGGAACACTCTTTTTCTGCCTGTTGGCGTCACGTAGCACGTGAACTTATTACGAGCTGGCAGCTGACCAACAATCCCTCGCATACCACCTGAAAGCATCAAGTCTGCCAGAACGAGACCCTCGCTATGAATGAAGGAAAGAAGCGTTAATTTCAAGGGCTCGTTTTCTTTGTTATACACAATATTAATGAGAACTAACAGACAATAATGCCAAGGAAAGTATAGGGGATGTTTCTAGTATTAAATGTAAGGTAATTGTGAAGAAAGAAAAGTGGACGGAAAGATAGCTTGCCGCGGGCAGGGACCGAACCTGCGGTAGCTCAGTTGGTAGAGCATCGGACGCGTTATTCGAAGGTCGCAGGTTCGGTCCCTGCCCGCGGCAAGCTCTCTTTTCGTCCACTTTTCTTTCTTCACAATTACCTACATTTAATACTAGAAACATCCCTATACTTTCCTGGCATTAGTGTCTGTTAGTTCTCATTAATATTGTGTATAACAAAGAAAACGAGCCCTTGAAATTAACGCTTCTTTCCTTCATTCATAGACGAGGGTCTCGTTCTGGCAGACTTGATGCTTTCAGGTGGTATGCGAGGGATTGTTGTCAGCTGCAGCTTGTAATAAGTTCACGTGCTACGTGACGCCAACAGGCAGAAAAGAGTGTTCCACACTCGCCGTCATGGCTACTGGCGGCGCTGACTGACGCTCCCACGTTTAAATGCACACATCTATACCCTATAAAGTGGACGGGGGGATGGCCGCCGCGGTAGCTCAGTTGGTAGAGCATCGGACGCGTTATTCGAAGGTCGCAGGTTCGGTCCCTGCCCGCGGCAAGCTATCTTTTCGTCCACTTTTCTTTCTTCACAATTACCTTACATTTAATACTAGAACATCCCCTATACTTTCCTTGGCATTATTGTCTGTTAGTTCTGATTAATATTGTGTATAACAAAGAAAACGAGCCCTTGAAATTAACGCTTCTTTCCTTCATTCATAGCGAGGGTCTCGTTCTGGCAGACTTGATGCTTTCAGGTGGTATGCGAGGGATTGTTGGTCAGCTGCCAGCTTGTAATAAGTTCACGTGCTACGTGACGCCAACAGGCAGAAAAAGAGTGTTCCACACTCGCCGTCATGGCTACTGGCGGCGCTGACTGACGCTCCCACGTTTAAATGCACACATATACCCTATAAAGTGGACGGGGGGATGGCCGCCGCGGTAGCTCAGTTGGTAGAGCATCGGACGCGTTATTCGAAGGTCGCAGGTTCGGTCCCTGCCCGCGGCAAGCTATCTTTTCGTCCACTTTTCTTTCTTCACAATTACCTTACATTTAATACTAAAACATCCCCTATACTTTCCTTGGCATTATTGTCTGTTATTCTCATTAATATGTGTATAACAAAGAAAACGAGCCCTTGAAATTAACGCTTCTTTCCTTCATTCATAGCGAGGGTCTCGTTCTGGCAGACTTGATGCTTTCAGGTGTATGCGAGGGATTGTTGGTCAGCTGCCAGCTCGTAATAAGTTCACGTGCTACGTGACGCCAACAGGCAGAAAAAGAGTGTTCCACACTCGCCGTCATGGCTACTGGCGGCGCTGACTGACGCTCCCACGTTTAAATGCACACATCTATAAAGTGGACGGGGGGATGGCCTATAAAGTGGACGGGGGATGGCCGCCGCGGTAGCTCACAATTACCTTACATTTATAATACTAACATCCCTATACTTTCCTTGTTATTGGTTAGTTCTCAGCAAAGAAAACGAGCCCTCACTTCTTTCCTTCATTCATAGGACGCGTTATTTTCGAAGGTCGCAGGTTCGGTCCCCAACAGGCAGAAAAAGAGTGCCCGCGGCACTGGCGGCGCTGAGCTATCTTTTAAAGTGGACGTCCACTTTCTTTCTCGCAGGTCGGTCCCTGCCCGCGGCACATCTTTTCGTCCATTTTCTTTCTTCACCTTACATTTATACTAGAAACATCCCCTATACTTTCCTTGGCATTATTGTCTGTTAGTTCTCATTAATATTGTGTATAACAAAGAAAACGAGCCCTTGAAATTAACGCTTCTTTCCTTCATTCATAGCGAGGGTCTCGTTCTGGCAGACTTGATGCTTTCAGGTATGCGAGGGATTGTTGGTCAGCTGCCAGCTCGTAATAAGTTCACGTGCTACGTGACGCCAACAGGCAGAAAAAGAGTGTTCCACACTCGCCGTCATGGCTACTGGCGGCGCTGACTGACGCTCCCACGTTTAAATGCACACATATATACCCTATAAAGTGGACGGGGGGATGGCCGCCGCGGTAGCTCAGTTGGTAGAGCATCGGACGCGTTATTCGAAGGTCGCAGGTTCGGTCCCTGCCCGCGGCAAGCTATCTTTTCGTCCACTTTTCTTTCTTCACAATTACCTTACATTTATTACTAGAAACATCCCCTATACTTTCCTTGGCATTATTGTCTGTTAGTTCTCATTAATATTGTGCATAACAAAGAAAACGAGCCCTTGAAATTAACGCTTCTTTCCTTCATTCATAGCGAGGGTCTCGTTCTGGCAGACTTGATGCTTTCAGGTGGTATGCGAGGGATTGTTGGTCAGCTGCCAGCTCGTAATAAGTTCACGTGCTACGTGACGCCAACAGGCAGAAAAAAAAGAGTGTTCCACACTCGCCGTCATGGCTACTGGCGGCGCTGACTGACGCTCCCACGTTTAAATGCACACATATACCCTATAAAGTGGACGGGGGGATGGCCGCCGCGGTAGCTCAGTTGGTAGAGCATCGGACGCGTTATTCGAAGGTCGCAGGTTCGGTCCCTGCCCGCGGCAAGCTATCTTTTCGTCCACTTTTCTTTCTTCACAATTACCTTACATTTAATACTAGAAACATCCCCTATACTTTCCTTGGCATTATTGTCTGTTAGTTCTCATTAATATTGTGTATAACAAAGAAAACGAGCCTTGAAATTAACGCTTCTTTCCTTCATTCATAGCGAGGGTCTCGTTCTGGCAGACTTGATGCTTTCAGGTGGTATGCGAGGGATTGTTGGTCAGCTGCCAGCTCGTAATAAGTTCACGTGCTACGTGACGCCAACAGGCAGAAAAAGAAAAAAGAGTGTTCCACACTCGCCGTCATGGCTACTGGCGGCGCTGACTGACGCTCCCACGTTTAAATGCACACATCTATACCCTATAAAGTGGACGGGGGGATGGCCGCCGCGGTAGCTCAGTTGGTAGAGCATCGACGCGTTATTCGAAGGTCGCAGGTTCGGTCCCTGCCCGCGGCAAGCTATCTTTTCGTCCACTTTTCTTTCTTCACAATTACCTTACATTTATACTAGAAACATCCCCTATACTTTCCTTGGCATTATTGTCTGTTAGTTCTCATTAATATTGTGTATAACAAAGAAAACGAGCCCTTGAAATTAACGCTTCTTTCCTTCATTCATAGCGAGGGTCTCGTTCTGGCAGACTTGATGCTTTCAGGTGGTATGCGAGGGATTGTTGGTCAGCTGCCAGCTCGTAATAAGTTCACGTGCTACGTGACGCCAACAGGCAGAAAAAGAGTGTTCCACACTCGCCGTCATGGCTACTGGCGGCGCTGACTGACGCTCCCACGTTTAAATGCACACATCTATACCCTATAAAGTGGACGGGGGGATGGCCGCCGCGGTAGCTCAGTTGGTAGAGCATCGGACGCGTTATTCGAAGGTCGCAGGTTCGGTCCCTGCCCGCGGCAAGCTATCTTTTCGTCCACTTTTCTTTCTTCACAATTACCTTACCTTGGCATTTATAGTTTTTAATATTGTGTATACAAAGAAAACGAGCCCTAAAAACGCTTCTTTCCTTCATCCCCTATACTTTCAGGTGGTAGGCTTGGCATTATTGTCTGACGCCAACAGGCAGAAAAAGAGTTAGTTCTCGGGCGGCGCTGATTAATATTATACCTATAAAGTGGACAGGGGGATGGCCGCCGCGGTATAACAAAGAAAGGTTCGGTCCCTGCCCGCGGCACGACTTTCTTTCTTCCCAATTACCTTACTTTAATGCCCTTGAAATTAAATATTGTGTATAACAAAGAAAACTTCTTTCCTTCATTCATAGCGAGGGTCTCGTTCTGGCAGACTTGATGCTTTCAGGTGGTATGCGAGGGATTGTTGGTCAGCTGCCAGCTCGTAATAAGTTCACGTGCTACGTGACGCCAACAGGCAGAAAAAGAGTGTTCCACACTCGCCGTCATGGCTACTGGCGGCGCTGACTGACGCTCCCACGTTTAAATGCACACATATATACCCTATAAAGTGGACGGGGGGATGGCCGCCGCGGTAGCTCAGTTGGTAGAGCATCGGACGCGTTATTCGAAGGTCGCAGGTTCGGTCCCTGCCCGCGGCAAGCTATCTTTTCGTCCACTTTTCTTTCTTCACAATTACCTTACATTTAATACTAGAAACATCCCCTATACTTTCCTTGGCATTATTGTCTGTTAGTTCTCATTAATATTGTGTATAACAAAGAAAACGAGCCCTTGAAATTAACGCTTCTTTCCTTCATTCATAGCGAGGGTCTCGTTCTGGCAGACTTGATGCTTTCAGGTGGTATGCGAGGGATTGTTGGTCAGCTGCCAGCTCGTAATAAGTTCACGTGCTACGTGACGCCAACAGGCAGAAAAAGAGTGTTCCACACTCGCCGTCATGGCTACTGGCGGCGCTGACTGACGCTCCCACGTTTAAATGCACACATCTATACCCTATAAAGTGGACGGGGGGATGGCCGCCGCGGTAGCTCAGTTGGTAGAGCATCGGACGCGTTATTCGAAGGTCGCAGGTTCGGTCCCTGCCCGCGGCAAGCTATCTTTTCGTCCACTTTTCTTTCTTCACAATTACCTTACATTTAATACTAGAAACATCCCCTATACTTTCCTTGGCATTATTGTCTGTTAGTTCTCATTAATATTGTGTATAACAAAGAAAACGAGCCCTTGAAATTAACGCTTCTTTCCTTCATTCATAGCGAGGGTCTCGTTCTGGCAGACTTGATGCTTTCAGGTGGTATGCGAGGGATTGTTGGTCAGCTGCCAGCTCGTAATAAGTTCACGTGCTACGTGACGCCAACAGGCAGAAAAAGAGTCTTCCACACTCGCCGTCATGGCTACTGGCGGCGCTGACTGACGCTCCCACGTTTAAATGCACACATATATACCCTATAAAGTGGACGGGGGATGGCCGCCGCGGTAGCTCAGTTGGTAGAGCATCGGACGCGTTATTCGAAGGTCGCAGTTCGGTCCCTGCCCGCGGCAAGCTATCTTTTCGTCCACTTTTCTTTCTTCACAATTACCTTACATTTATACTAGAAACATCCCCTATACTTTCCTTGGCATTATTGTCTGTTAGTTCTCATTAATATTGTGTATAACAAAGAAACGAGCCCTTGAAATTAACGCTTCTTTCCTTCATTCATAGCGAGGGTCTCGTTCTGGCAGACTTGATGCTTTCAGGTGGTATGCGAGGGATTGTTGGTCAGCTGCCAGCTCGTAATAAGTTCACGTGCTACGTGACGCCAACAGGCAGAAAAAGAGTGTTCCACACTCGCCGTCATGGCTACTGGCGGCGCTGACTGACGCTCCCACGTTTAAATGCACACATCTATACCCTATAAAGTGGACGGGGGATGGCCGCCGCGGTAGCTCAGTTGGTAGAGCATCGGACGCGTTATTCGAAGGTCGCAGGTTCGGTCCCTGCCCGCGGCAAGCTATCTTTTCGTCCACTTTTCTTTCTTCACAATTACCTTACATTTAATACTAAAAACATCCCTATACTTTCCTTGGCATTATTGTCTGTTAGTTCTCATTAATATTGTGTATAACAAAGAAAACGAGCCCTTGAAATTAACGCTTCTTTCCTTCATTCATAGCGAGGGTCTCGTTCTGGCAGACTTGATGCTTTCAGGTGGTATGCGAGGGATTGTTGGTCAGCTGCCAGCTCGTAATAAGTTCACGTGCTACGTGACGCCAACAGGCAAAAAAAAAAAAGAGTGTTCCACACTCGCCGTCATGGCTACTGGCGGCGCTGACTGACGCTCCCACGTTTAAATGCACACATCTATACCCTATAAAGTGGACGGGGGGATGGCCGCCGCGGTAGCTCAGTTGGTAGAGCATCGGACGCGTTATTCGAAGGTCGCAGGTTCGGTCCCTGCCGCGGCAAGCTATCTTTTCGTCCACTTTTCTTTCTTCACAATTACCTTACATTTATACTAGAAACATCCCCTATACTTTCCTTGGCATTATTGTCTGTTAGTTCCCATTAATATTGTGTATAACAAAGAAAACGAGCCCTTGAAATTAACGCTTCTTTCCAGCAATCTATATTGAAGCATTGCTCGACCCCGGAGGAATATATTAAAGAAAGTTACATACGATACCCACCGCACCATAAAGTGCACTTCGTCGGCCAGAATGACGCAGTGTCCTTTCATTTCTTTCGAGGCTGGGCGATGGCCTCATGCTGACCGAGGATGATGCCAGATTGATTGACAGCCGCTTTTTAGACCAGGCAACGTAGGCCACATACGCCCTGGTAGTCTACGAATACAAGCGCCATCCTCTGATGTAGGTCTACGTAGCACTATCCAGGCCTACCAGCCTCGACGGCCTATACCTCACCAACGCGAAGGGTGAGATGTCAGGTTCCGAGATGTCGCCGGCTCTATCGACTCACAATTTGTCGACGAAATGACCGAGGTATCCACGAATTCATAGTGCTTTACTATATCACATACTTCACTACACATGTACCCCTCGTCAATGCGATCACGACCGGATCCTATAACAAGTCATGATCCGCTGCTGGTGCTCACTGATCACGGTGGTGATGTCTTCGTTCAAGAACTGTCAAGAACTTCTTCCACACATGAGCACGGGTTCGTGAAACTTACGTGCGTTCTTCATCATAACGGACAAGTATAAGCACTACATATAAGCTTACCGCTTCTTGTGTTGGCAATACCCACGTTGCCGTTGGCAGCGTTACCCAACCGTAAACAACTGGTTATATAACACATATGCGGCTCTTCGACATATATGTGTGCGTATAAAATTTATACAAATCTTTAGCGTCGTTTTATGACGTGTCGCTCAGTAAAAAAATTATGCCACAGTCAGCTTCCCGCAGCATGCTTCGCATAACATCGACTCTCACGGTACGTGGGATCTGGCGACTTTTTTTATTCCTTGCATTCGTCGGGTCAACGCTGCCGGGGTCGGTTTTTCTTAACGCTCTCGCATTTAAATTACCAATGTCCCCTGATGCTGTTGCTGGGTACGTATAAGCTGTCAATCACCTGTGGCGCATACCAGTACACCACGGCCCGTGGTAAACGGGTATGTGCCACACGTGTCTGGAGGAAATGGTTTGACGACGTACGTGACAATGTTTCGACAATATTCATGTCGTGACCAGACATTCATATTCGTCAAACCCGCTTACCCTCCCAGGCCCATTTTTGTCGGCACTAGGTTAAGGAGGCGACCACGAGATCACTCAGACGTAGGAAGCGAGATAGATAGATAGATAGATAGATAGATAGATAGATAGATAGATAGATAGATAGATAGATAGATAGATAGATAGATAGATAGATAGATAGATAGATAGATAGAAATGGTCAAAGTGCTTGGGTTCTTTTTTTTATTTATTAATACCTCAAACACCCCAGCTTGGGGTTTTACACGAGGTTATGTAGGGACAATGATTCGATGAAGAACTTGAAGGCTTGCCGGTTGGATTGGAGCACACCATCTCTGGGTATGCGTTCCCGTCTCTCGCTGCGTTTACAAAGGAGCGTAGTTGCACAGCGGTCTGTGCCGGTGGTGGGTAGACTGCTTTGGTGTGATTCGTGCGGCCGGACGGACGATGAGCAGGCACGAATAATGAGG
>NC_051177.1:137747159-137768256 GCF_013339695.2 Rhipicephalus sanguineus | reverse complement strand
CCCGGAAGGCATTCCCTATGAGTCGAAACAATCTTTTAAAACGTGGCTTGCGGTCTCTGAAGTGGCAATGCAGCAATATGGTGACCGGGAACTCGGCAGAGATGTCTAATGTGAGCTCTTAAATTGTCAGTAGTGATGTATGTTGGAATCGAATGCTCTCTTGCGATGGTAATTGTCCCGTGAGTTGAGGTGCAGCGTGGTAATCCTACGCACGTTCGTAGTGCCTGGCCTTGCAAACTTTTGAGGCTGCAGATGTTCCTCTTGCATGTACTGGCCAGCATCGGCAAGCTGTAACGCAAAACCCGAGAAACAGTGATCTGTGTAGCTGATCATGGAACGTATCGATGTGCCCCAAGTTTTTCCGCAGAGGAACCGCATTATGTGAAAGATGGAAATTTGTCTTCTCTTCAGGTAGGCGCAGTGGGCGCTCCACGAAAGGCCCCTGTCAATAATCACGCCTAGGAAGCTATAGTGCTTCTGGTATGAGACATTTTAGTCGTTGATAATAACAGGGTATGGTATCATGGCATTGCGGGTACACGCGACCAACGCGTATTTCTCGGTAGAGGCAGAAAGACACTGTTTGCGTAGATATGAGCAGGTTAAGGTGGAAGCCTGCTCGACTCTTGCACGCACTTGCAGACGGGTCGCAGCCGAAGACCAAAGGCAAATTTCTTCAGCATATACTGATGTGTGAGCTGTACTTGTCAAAAGCACATGAATGCTGGCCATCACAAGATTAAACAAAGTGGGGCTCAATACCCCGCCCTGTGGGACGCCACGGGAATTATAGTGGTTGGCAGTGCGACCATCTTCTCCCTACACAAAGAAGGACCTTAGCGTCGAATAATCGCGGATCCACTGAAACCTCCGACCGCCAATTCCGACAGCCTCCAGTGACTCGAGGATCGCGTCATGTGTTACGTTGCCGTACGCCCTATCACATCGAGAAATAACGCCAGTGATATGCGCTTGAGGTACTTTTGCTGCTGCACAAAGGTTGTGAGGTCAATTACATTGTCAACGGATGACCTGCCTCGCCGAAAACCCGTCATGCAGCCTGGGTACACATTGTAGCGCTCAAGATGCAGCATAGAACAACGAGCTAACTGCTTCTCATGAAACCGATTCCCACAAGGCGTGAGATCTGCGGAATTTTTTGTTTCATGTTTTGTTCTTCCCTTTCCTTTCCCCTGCTGTCTCTCCGCGCTTTCGCATTCGCCTACCGCTCGCGCCATGTCAGCGCGGCGGCGTATACTGGCCAGCGCGCCCCACTACACTGCTGCCAGCGGCTGTTTTCCGGGAGTTGGTTGAACATCAGGACAAGCCTGAACACCATAGATTTCCGAACAGTGTTGCCCGGTAGCATGAATGACGGTCTCAAACTGCAGCCGCAAGCGAAACTTGATGCTAAATAGTGTACGTATAGGTTCCGATTGTGAAAATAGGCATTTATAGCCACTTACATGACCTTAGGCACAAACACCGAGATAGGCGTTTATAGGGACTAGAAAAGCACCATAAATACCGTTCATAAACTCTACTGATGATCATATATCAAAGTGGGGCGATACGAGCGCAAGGAACAAAGTAGGCATTTCCATAAAATCGGGTCTCTAGTGATAACACTACATTATACGTACTAGGACGCATGCATAAAAGCTGACGCGTGTCGCCGACAGTCAGTTTTGGTATTACAGACGACCGGCGAATCTGATGGAGGCGATCGCTGCGCTGGGTTCCTGATTTCTTTTCTGTCTTGGCAAAACTTGGCCCAATGAAGTGCTTCACTCTTACTTGCTGGAGGTATGCTTGCTTCTGCGTCACAAGCACGTGACATCTGGCGGACATGCTCTTTGGTCATGTTCCCGACCCCTCCTTTAAGCAGCGAACCCCACCCAAGTCGCAAAGAAGGCACCGACAGCATTGATGACAGTCGAGCTAACTGCAGACTACAAGGACTACGACCGGAGTACGGACACCTGCCGAATAAGACAAGAACCATGACGACGAATCCAGCAGCCACCATGACGTCTGCTGTATCAACCACAACACTTGCGATGCAGAAGCCCTGGGAGCCACCAACGTTTCAAGGAACCACTTTTGAGGACCCAGAAAGCTGGCTGCAAGCGAATCAGGCGATTCCTGCTTACACGTGAGAAGTCGACCAAAAGCTACCCCATGTCTATTTTTCTCCAGAGGACTCCGCTAGGACATAGTGCGAGAATAAGGTTCTACTATGACAGCGTGGGACAACTTCCGAACCGGCTTCCTACCCGTTTTCGCCAGCGTAGACCGCAAGGAAAAGGCCGCAGCTTTGCTTGAGACGCGGGTGCAGCTCCTAGATGAAGACCTAACTATTGTCACGCACGCTTCCTTTGCTGTTTGTGTAAATGGTCCGTTGCACGTGTGATCGCCCTCTTGCGCGGGCCACGCCAGAATTTTTGGCGCATTCCAGATTGTAGTAGATCATTTTGTCAAGATTGCGCACATGACGCGCATAGAAGGCTAGAAAGTCCGATGCATGATGTATAAAAGACGGCGCGTCCAAGCAATGATAAATTTTATCGACGGCCGACGCTCTGTTCGCCGTTATCTGTGTACGGTGTGTATTGCTGTTGTTTGACTTTAAGTTTCCCGGCCACAACTTCGGCCAAATAAAGAGGTTCAGCTCAGACACGCCGACTGCTGCCTTGGTCGACGTCACGACCCCGTGACATCTGGTGGAGGTGCTGTTCGTTCATGTTCCGGACGCCCCCGTCAAGCCGTGAACGCAGCCCAAGTCGCAAAGAAGACGTCGACGCCAACACCGACCAGCGAGCCAGCCGCAGACAACGAGGTCTAGCACCACAGTACGGGCTTCAACTCGATAAGGCTCGGAAGACAAAGGCCATGACCACGACGGCGGCCACGATGAAATTGTCATCGTCTGCGACAGTCGACAACAACGTAGGGAGCTGCCAACGTTCCGCGGACCGTCATTTGAAGACCTGGAGAGGTGGCTCGAAGCGTACGACCACGTCGCCGTCTTCAATACCTCTACCAGCGAGGACAAGATACAGCACGTCTACTTAGCGTTGGAAGAGGCCGCTCGGACCTGGTTCGAGAACCAAGTGCGAAACCAGACAACGTGGGACATTTTTCACACCAGGTTTCTCGCCACATTCAAGAGCGCCGTGCGCAAGGAGAGGGCGGAAGCTCTGCCGGAAACCCGTGTCCAGCACCCAAACGAGTCGTGGTGCTTTACACGGAAGTGATGAACCGACTGTTCCGTCATGCTGACCCTGACATGCCCGAGGAGAAGAAAGCTGTACGACGAAATACCGAAGATCCTCCGCCGTCGACGACGACGCCGCCACTCGGGAACACCACGCAAACCATACTTAGACGTTACGACGAAACCTCGGCGCCTGAAGAAGACCTGTTGACGCGACGTAGAAGCAGCGGGACAAGCCGACCTAGCCGTGACCCGACGCCGCGACTTAAGCGCAATGCAAGACGATGGATTATCGACCTCGATGTACTACTATTCGACGGCCACAACGTCACCGCTCTCGTCGACACTGGAACCGACTATTCCGTCCTCAGTCGATCATTCGCCGCAAGGCTGAAGAAAGTTAGGACTGCTTGGCAAGGCCACGAAATCCGGACCGCTTGGGGCAATCTAATAACTCCGGCTAGAGTCTGCACCGCAAAAGTGACCATTACTAAGCGGACTGCGAGATTTGTAATCTTACAGCCTTGCTCCAGATATGTGACACTTGGGATGGACTCGCCGCTGTCAGTGTACGGTGTGTATTGCTGTTGTTTGACTTTCCGTTTCCCGGTCACAACTTCGGCCAAATAAAGAGTTTCACCTCAGACACGCCGACTGCTGCCTTCGTCGACGTCACGACCCCGTGACATCATTTTCGCAAAATAGATGAACCGACTGTTCCGCCGCACCAATCCTGACCTGCCCGAGGAGAAGAACGTGTTTCGTCGTGGGAGGATGAAAGGAATAGCTCTTCGCAGGGCCAATGCGAAACCACCCCAGACAGAACTAGTATATATCTCTGGGGCGACAGCTATTAAATACGTTTGACATGCGCATCCGCTAATACAATCGGTGTTTGATTACTGACAGCGCCGTGTTACACGCCCTTAGCTCAGAAGACCTGCGCGGAATCAAGTCGGGCAGGGGTCCGTATTCTGGTGGAAGACCTTGCCGTCTGCGGCTGGCTCGCTGGTTCGCGTCATTGTCCCCTTGAGTGTGTGGGCTTGGCTCACAGTTGGATAGGGGTGTTCAGTGCATGGACTGGGAAGCACCTCCACCAGATTTCACGGGGTCATAACGTAGACGAAGGCAGCAGTCGGCATGTCCAAGATGAAACTGTATTTGGCCGAACTTGTGGCCCGGAAACGGAAAGTCAAACTGCAGCAATACACTGCACACTGTAGCGGCGAATAGACCATCGGCCTTCGATAATCTGATCATCGCTGGGATGCTCCATCTTTTATAGGTCATTCATCGAACTTTCCAGCCTTATCACTTGTGGTCGAGCAAGCTCTGGAATAATCTTGACTATTCGTGTCATGTGCGCAATCTTAACGAAATGATCTACTACAAACTGGAGTGCTACCGGATATTCTGGCGCGGCTTGCGCAATACAGTAGTAACACGTGTAGGTGTTGGTGACATAAAACATAGAAAGGAGTGGGTCTGCAATAGCATAGCCATGCAGAATATCAAAGGGGTGGAAAAGGCAAGGGATGGTGAAGAGGAGTGACGTCAGAGTGAAGAGGAAGGAAATGATGGGCGGAGAGGGTAGCACATGACATAGCCTTTTATAGTATAATTTAGGAAGGGAGCGGAAAGGGAAGTGAGTATGAGGACTGATGGTAGGGTGAGGAGGCTGGAAAGGAGGAGGTGAGAGGATTAACCATGGCATAACCATGTACAGTATAGCATAGCAAGAGTTGGGAGAAATAAGTGAGGGTGACGCGGAGTGATGTGAGGGTTGGCAGTAGGGAAAGGAGGAAAAATGACATATCAAAAGAGATTAGGAAATAAGTAGAGATGAAACAAAGAATACTGATGTTCGCGTGAGGGACAAGTAATGGAGGAGGTGATGGGATAAAGGTTTAGTGTAACCATAAGCAGTATAGAATAGCAAGGTGTGAGAAAGCGAAGTGAGGCAGAGCAGAGTCATGTCAGGGTTAGGAGGAGGAAATAGATGAGAGGGGGCAATATAGAAAGACATAAGGAAAGAAACGAAGGTAAAAGAAAGATGGAGGAAAATTTAATGAAAGAGACATTAAGTAAACAAGACGACAATGAAGAATGACGGAAGAACTCAATCTTTGTTCGCCAAGTGGAGGCGCTTGCTTGCCAGTTTCCCCGTTCAGTGAGATTGCACTAGTGTGGAGCTCCAATTTTTTTCGTTCTTTCGTACTGTCAATCCTCTCTCTTTTTCCCTGTTTTTTTTCTATCTCTTTTTTGTCTCTGGTTCTTCCTATTTATTTCTCTCTATCTATGCTCGTTCTCTCGCCCGACCGAGTTATTGCGTCCCACGCCGGAGAAGTCGGCGCATCGGGATAGCGCGCTCCGTGTACACGTGTTCGGGGAGCGAAGCAGAAGATTATGAAGAGGACGAAGAGAGCGCGCCTGCCAAGTTATTGCGTTGCACGCGCTATAGGCGCAGCTATGCCAGTGGTCACAAGGCGACGCACAGTGGCGTCATCGCTCGGCGTAGTTTCTTGCACACACTGGAAGCCGAATCTGGGGGTTAAGGAGTTCCGCTGTTAAAACTAAAATTATTTAGTTAGTCATTGATATTGCAAATTGTTTTGCTGTGCACACGATTTTCACACAATGAGCAAGAGCAAGAAGAGTGTCTTTTGCAGGTTTCTTTAAAAACAAGCTTTCGATCAGCATGTTTGCAAGCTATAACAGTGTCTTCTCAGCGAGTCACATATACGCAGCACTTCAAGGGTGGGGGGCACCTGGCTCGGGTATTTTCCAATGAGCAGACACGCCTGAAGGTTCCTCCAGCCAATGAGCAGTCATTCATTTTCCCTGCGTTATAAATAAATCAACATTATTACCCATGAAGAACATAAAATAATCGACGACCAATGAGCAATTCATTCTAAGATGCGACGTGACTAAGGAAAATTCAGTATAGGTTGTTTTTCCAAGTCCATCGTTGTTCTGAAACTTAATAAACTTAATAAGTATACAGTAACTATCAGTCACAACTAAAAGAATCGACACTGTGGACGTTCTTTTCAGATGATGCTAAAACATTTGTGTCAGAGAATGGTTCGCAAAAAATGGGCCGAACAATCAGTGGGTCGTGTTCAGGAAAGAAATATAAGAGTGGTAAAATGTACTTACCAATCGCACCGAACTGGAAGCAATAGTGCCAGAGAACATTTATACCCACTTAGGAGAACGGAAGCTGTACCTTTGACTGTAGAATGATTATAAGGGTAGAGATTGCGTAGTGAACTGCAATAGCGCAATGACTGATGGAGCAAGTACTGCCATCATGATTTGACAAAACGCATTTTTGTTGGTTCACGCTGGTCGAGCTAGATTCTCACTCTAGTGTTTTTTCTGCTGAGATTGAGAGCATGCGTCGCTAAGTCATGGCGTGAGCGTGTCGTCATCGCCTGGTGACGAAATGGACCTCGACTGGCTAAAACGACGTCATTTACGTAAGATTCTCGTTTTCATTGTGAGCGCTGAAGCTGGCGAAAGCAATATATTCACGAGACAAATATTTGCACTGAGGCCCAAACAGAAGTCTCCCATACATACCGAGCACTTGCATTTCGCTAGCATGTGCCTATGTCTGGCCGTGAAGCAAGCAAAATGGACCATATCCACATTAGCCGGGCTGTGTAGAGTGGTACACATCAAATGTAAAGAATTGTCACGCGCCGCGTGGTACTTCGACCAGCTTCAAACAGAATTTGCACATTTTTACACTATTCCTGAATGGGAAAATAGAGCCATTTACTTAATTGTGCTCCGCATTAGTGCAGAGGATCACCTTACTGAAGACACTGCCATGCTATACAACATGTACGACCTTTCACGTTTCAAGAGGCTCACCAAATTTGAAGTATTTGTTTGCTCGAAGTGCATACAACAACGAAGAAATTGTGCGTGCATTTAGAGCCTAACATTTGAATCTCTTTATACAGGAATGCAACATGACTGTCTCCCGAATGAAAAGATATTGAATCACACGCTAATTACAATCAATCACTGCAACTTCCAGAGAAAACCATGAGAAGTCTTTACTTTCTTGAGATGCATTATAGACTACCTTAGAATAATGGTGCACAAATTTGATACATGTGCGGATTGTACATCACAATTCGCGCATGAAGTGCATATTCTGAGAAAGCAGAATTTAAAGCTTTTTAAGCAGTGGTGAGAGAGTCGTACGTCATTCCCAATATAACACCAACTATGAATCAAAGTACACCATGTAACAAAAGCTGGCAACATATTGTCGCGACGTCAAGAGAGAGGTCGTAACGCACAGATCAAGAGAAGAACAGCAAGGTTTTTAATACCGCGCGCAGCGAGCTCTTCTTCTTTCTTTCTTTCTATCTTCTGCACTCAGCATATGGCCATTTGTGTTGTCGTCTTTCCTATTGCATGCACGTGGCATTTGCCTCCCTCCGAAAGAGGCATCGTCCCGATGCGCAACCTAGGCGCTCTACTTAGCAAAGCACACACATATGCAGTGGAACCCACACAATGCACGAGAGTTAGCTGGATAGGTACGGTTTCATCCGCACGACGTGAACGACTTCGGGTGAATGTTTCCGGCGATTGGACCTGCAATCACTGTCGGGAACGACCTCGTCGTTGACGTCGTTCAAGCGTCGGGTGACTCTGTATGGCCCAAAGTATCGTCTTAGCAGTTTTTCACAAAGCCTGCGTCGACGTATTGGTATCCAGACCCATACTTTGTCGCCTGGTGTGTAGCTAACGAATTTGTGTCGTAGGTCGTACCGTTTCGCATCTTGATGTTGTTGATGACAGGTGCGTACGCGGGCAAGCTGTCTGGCTTCCTCGGCGCGCTGAGTAAATTCTTCGGCGTTTGTATGAATGTCGTCACACTCGTGCGGCAGCATAGCGTCCAACGTTGTCGTGACTTCGTGACCATGGATCAAACTGAATGGTGTCATGCCAGTAGTTTCTTGTCGAGCGGTATTATAAGCGAAGGTCACGTAAGGTAATATCTGATCCCAGTTTTATGTTCAGTGTCGACGTACATGCAGAGCATGTCTGTGAGGGTCTTATTAAGGCGCTCCGTTAGTCCGTTTGTTTGGGGATGGTATGCAGTTGTTCTACGGTGAGCCGTACCGCTGAGCCTGAGAACCGACTCCAAAAGCTCTGCGGTGAAGGCAGTCCTCTGTCTGTGATCACAACTGTTGGGGCGCCGTGCCGAAGGACGACGTTTTCTATAAAGAACTGAGCCGCTTCTGCTGCTGTGCCCCGCTGCATAGCTTTAGTCTCCGCGTAGCGGGACAGGTAATCGGTGGCGACGATAATCCATCTGTTCCCCGCAGTAGAAGTTGGGAATGGGCCTAGGAAATCCATTCCAATTTGGGCGAATGGCTTTGCTGGTGCTTCGACTGGATGCAAGACACCGGCTGGCTTGCCAGGGGGCGCCTTGCGTCTTTGGCAGTTGGCACAAGTCTGCACGTGATGTTTAACGGCAGCAGGTAGCTTTGGCCAATAGTACTTGCTTCGCAGTCGGCACAATGTCCGGGTGTAGCCTAGGTGACCAGAAGTGGCTTCATCATGGCACGCGTTCAGAATTTCTTTTCTAAGTGATTCAGGCACGACGAGCAAGTACGCGCTGCCGGTGGGAGAAAAGTTTTTCTTGTACAGAACATTGTTCCGCAAGCAAAAAGACGGCAGTCCTCTGGCAAATACTCGCGGCGCGTCATTGCATCGTCCTTCTAAGAAATCGATGAGCGGTAATAGCTCTGGGTCGCCGCGCTGTTCTTGTGCAATGGTGGCCGTGTTGACGACTCCCAAGAATGCAGCGTCCATGCTTTCGTCATCAATAGCGGCAGGCTCGACAGGCGACCGCGAGAGACAATCGGCGTCAGTATGCTTCTTCCCGGATTTATAAATAATGGTCATGTCAAACTCTTGAAGCCTCAGACTCCAGCGCGCCAAACGGCCAGATGGGTCATTCAGGTTAGTAAGCCAGCAAAGAGAATGGTGATCGCTGACAACCTTGAATGAGCGGCCGTACAAATATGGACGAAATTTAATTACCGCCCACAGCACGGCGAGGCACTCTTTCTCGGTTGTCGAGTAGTTCTCCTCCGTGCGAGAGAGAGTTCTGCTGGCGTACGCTATTACTTTTTCAGAGCCGTCTTGCCACTGCACGAGTACGGCACCCACACCCACATTGCTGGCGTCGTTGTGGAGTGCTGTAGGGGGGCTTCCTGGTCGAAGTGCGCAAGAACTCGTGGTGTTTGCAAGCGTTGACGTAGTTCGTTAAATGCCATTTGCTCCTCTTCGGCCCAAAAGAAGGGAACGTCCTCTCGTGTGAGTCGTGTCAATGGCGCTGCAATAGATGAAAAGTCCGCGATGAATCGGCGGTAATAGGCGCACAGCCCTAAAAAGCGCCTCATTGCTTTTTTTGTCTTGTGGTGCAGGAAACTTTGCCACAGCGTCTATTTTGTCCGGGTCAGGTCGAACACCCTCGTGACTGACGACGTGGCCTAGAAAGCTGAGTTCACTGAAGCCGAAGTGGCATTTTTCCGGCTTTAGCCTCAGGCCAGCTGGGCATAACCGGCTTAGGTGTTCCTCGAACGTTGCTGAAAATGCAATAACGTCGTCTAGATAGACCAAGCATGTTTGCCACTTCAGGCCTGACAGCTCGGTGTCCTTTAGACGCTGATAAGTGGCTGGCGCTGAGCATAACCCGAATGAAAGCACCGTAAATTCGTAAAGACCATCGGGTGTCACAAATGCAGTTTTTTTCACGATCTCTCTCGTCGACCTCCATCTGCCAATAGCCGCTTCGCAGGTCCATGGATGAAAAGTAGCGCCCATGCCGCAGCCTATCAAGCGAATCATCTATGCGTGGCAGCGGATAGACGTCTTTCCTCGTGACTTGGTTTAACTTGCGATAATCTATGCAGAAGCCGTCTTTTTTTTACCAAAACCACAGGGGATCTTCTGTGTTTGTTTTTGAATCTGCTCGCGTTTTTTCGGAGCCACACGGTAGGGATTTTGTCGGATTGGTCGCGTGTTATCCTCAGCAATTATTCGATGCTAGGTCAATGGTGTTTGCTTGACCTTTGACGTAGACGAAAAGCAATCTTGGAACTGGTGCATCAGTTCCAATAGGCGTTTCCTATCTGATGGCGACAGCGTAGAGGAGACGTCGATAGATAAAGGAGTTGAGGCAGGGTCAGTCGCGTCGTCCCGTTGCATAGCGAAACAATGCCTTGCTTGGTCTATGTCGTCGTAGTAAGCAATTGCGGTGCCCTTCTGGATGTGACGGAGCTCGTTACTGAAGTTTGTGAGGAGCACTTCTGCCTGCCCATCAGTCAGTGCCAAGGCGCCTCTCGCGATGGAAACGCCTTGCGTAAACAACTGCGTAACTATTTGCTCTTCTAACACATCCTTATGGCATTGCCTTTCACATGACACCGACATAAGGCAGCAGGATCTCGGCGGGAGCGTTACGTCGTCGGCTACTCGCAAACTCCCGTGTGGTTCATCAATGGTGGAGTCGACATATGGATGTGCTGAAAACGTCACCATACGTTCTGGGATGTTGATGACGGCGCCGTGATCTTGCAGAAAAGCCATGCCCAAAATGAGCTCTCTACAACACTCTGGCAAAATGACAAAAGAGGCGACGAAGGTAGAATTACCGATGAGGAGCCAAGCGGTGCATTTACCCGTGGGAGTCATTAGGTGACCCCCAGCACTTCTTATGTGCGGCCCTGTCCACGGTGTCTTGACCTTACGAAGGCGGTTGGCGAGCTCTTGCCGCATAATCGAGAAGTCAGCGCCTGTTACTATTGCAAGAACCAACGGATAATATTAATAATTGTTATAATTGCTGAAGTTCAAAGTCCGAAAATCATCATATGATTATTACAGACGCCGTAGTGGAGGGCTCCGGAAATTTCGTCCACCCGGGGCTCTTTAACGTGCCCCTGAATCTAACAAGAACCAAAGGAGGTCCTGAAAACGAATTACAAATGTTTTAGGGACGCATTTATGTAAAAAGGCATCCCATCAGGAATCTGCTGGCACATCTTTTTTTAACACGAAAAGGTTCCTTGTCGTGGTCCACCAAGACTTTAGTGATGTATTTCCGTCGAGGATATGGCGTTGATAAAATGGACGCTAACGGATGAAAAAGAAGACTTAGGAAAGAGTTCCCCCGCAGGGAATCGAACCCATGACATCTCGGTCCTCGACACTAAGTGCTTGGCGCTCTACCCCCTAAGCTACCGAGGCAGATCCACGGCCTTCCGCGAACGCGCCTTATATCTCTCACACATTCTCTCTGGCGCGGTGCTCTCTGCTGGAGAGGTTAGGCAAGGCGGCGCGGTGCCGCCCTCTATGAGCGGTGATGGAACGTAATGCGGCATGATATTTACTAGCGCCGACAGAGACTACATCGGCGCCGGCGCAGTGAAAGCATGGCTTCCGAGATTGCGGCCTGGCGCGAAATCTCCGAGGCTATGGTTAAATATGTGTGCGAGCTTCAGGGAGTCGCCGTAGACGCAGTTGCGTTGTTTGCCTTTCGTTTGGTACTAGCGCGTGACGGCTCGTTGTCGGAGTAGTGCAGCTTCCACATGTTCCCAACCGTGTTTTGCCGCCAAAAGCTTCCGGTGTGATAGCGCCGACCAGGCCCGTAGCCAGAGGGGAGGGGGGGGGCAGCCTACCCCCCCCCCCGAAAATTTGGTGAAGTAGGCGCTTTTTTAAAAAATAAATAATGAAAATAGGTGTTTTTCTGAAATAGTCAAGGCTTTCAGCAAGTGCCCGCCCCCCCCCCACCCCGAAAAGAATACCTGGCTACGGGCCTGGCGCCCAGTAATAAAATGCTGCAGTAAGCGCCGCAGAAAGGCAATGATGCCGACGGGCGACAACATCGGTGGAGCGATACAGGGGCCGGCGGACGTGGAACGCCTGCGTGCATTCGCGGCTGAAGCTACAAACCTCTCTTCCATGTTGCTGAAGCGCAGTGTGGTAGTGTAACCATGATGACAGGCTTAGGTTAGCCTAATAGACAGGTGCGCACACCTTGCCGTTTCTTTTTGACGCTTTGAAGAAATGCATATCGAGTACCAGTACTTATTATGTGCTTGGTAATGTAATCTTTGCGCGGGACTTACGATACGCTGTGTCCTAGCCATATGTTAAAATCGTCAGCTACCATCACGGTTAAGTCACCATGGGCGTTAGTGGTCGCAATGGAGATGTGCCACAAGGCGTCTACGTAGGTGCATCCACGTGAAACGGCGCTATTGCTCCTAAACAGTAATAGACACTGTACAAGGTCTCATATATCACTGCACAATAAGCACTACTTCTCTGAAGACACGTTTCACTTTCGTGCTGTACCGATTGCTATGACGGAGGGATCAGTCATAATTTTACAGCGAAAGCTGTTATGAGATCATTTCACCGGCCGTTTTTGGCGCCGTAGTTGTCCGCCGCCGCCGCCGCCGCCGCCGCCGCCGCTGCCGCCGCCGCCGCCGCCGCCGCCGCTGCCGCCGCCGCCGCCGCCGCCGCCGCCGCCGCCGGTGTCCGTAACCAGTATCGATCGAAATAAGAAAAAAAACGAAATAAGAAAAAAATTTCAGGATTGAACGAGGTTCGAACCTGGGCCCTCTGCGTGGGAGCCCAGTATTCAACCTCTGAGCCATGCCGGTGCTTGAAACTGCTTTGCAAAAAGGTCCTATACAGGCTTCATGTCGGGAAGGAACCACATTAGCATATGCAATATAGCGTGGTAGAAGAGTAAAATAAGCACCAAGCGTCGCACAACGCGAATTCTGTAACCAGGCGTCACCCAATGCGAATTGCGCAACGAGTAGGTTGTGAAATGCTTCCAACCCATTACAAAGATCTCTGCCATAATTCTTCGTCGTCATCAGGCACAGCATCAACAAAGTGCGCATAATGCCTTACATGCGTTTAGCAGGTACCAGGGATCTCCGTAAAATGACGAAAAATGGCACAGTGCCTGCTGCCCTACTTCTCAAAAATTAGAATGATTTAGAGCGTAGTGGGTTCCTCGCAAGTGCACTTGTATTGGTTGCCAAGGAAGCCTATAAGCGCAGATCCATTTCCTCGGGGTCTCAGTAAAATGCTTTATAGCGTAGTGGGTTCCTCGCAAGTGCGCTTGGATTGGTTGCCAAGGAAGCCCATGAGCGCATGATCTATTTCCTCGGGGTCTCAGTAAAGTTCTTCCCCCCCCCCCCGTCTCTCTCCCACGTCAACGTATGTTATACAGCATGACGGGAGAGGGAAATAGCGAGCGGGCGTCACGCAATGCAAATTACATAACTGGTGGGCCGTTTAAATCTTCCAACCCATTACAAAGGGCTGAGCCATAATTCTTCATTGTCATCAGTCGTCGCGTCAACAAAGTGCACATAATGCCTTACAGACGTGTAGCTGGTGCCTCGCTTCTCCGCAGAATAACGAATAATGGCTTAGTAGGTGCATCCCAACTTCACAAAAATTGTGATTTATGGCGTAGTGGGCACCGTTCTAGTCTATTTGTATTGTAGCCCCAAGAGAGCTTAGAACGGGCTCTAGAAACACCGCTCTTCCAGCTTTCGCTGTGACTGTGCTGCGGTTTCAGCGCAGGCCTGGCGTTTTTTTTTCGTTGCCGCTATGCGAACATAAGCGTTGTCATCTCGTTTTTGTTGGTGAGGGCTGCATGTGCAACTAACGATAACCTTGTGATAAGGATATTTTTAACCTACACTGACTGCAAGAGTGTAACTAGTACAGACAGTCCCAACTGTTTTAATGCATGCAGAAGTGTAGCTCCACCAACTTGTGCAAACACATTTTTTACTATAACTGTTGCATGAAAACGGCAATTTCTACATCGCAGTTTCGATCAGTGTAGGAAGCAGACGTCGGACAAAGAGACGCGCGTTGCCAACACAGGGCGTAATTTTTCCGCGGTTGATGGTGCTGTCCATTGGAATGTGTGGCGAAGACAGCAAAGTTTTGAAGAGAGGACGACAAAGAAGTGCTAGTACCACCACGTGTCACGACTGAATGTGACCGTATCTTCTAGGGAGCTAACATTATACTAGCGGACGGTGCTTATACGTAGAAGCTGTTAGATTTGCTCTCTCTGAGATCGTCATTGTCTACGGCGTGGCCGGGATGACACTTGTTTTTCTTCCTATTGGTGTTCGGTTTCACTCCGGAACGAAATAATCGATAAAATTTCGGTTACGTTTTCGTTCCGGTCAAAAATATCGTTTTTTTTCGTTTGTCGTTTTTGGGTTTCGTTCCGTTCCGACACACTGGTTAGAGTTTAACCAGCACCACCCTAAGAAGAAGTCATATCTGTATGCACGAATACGCAAAAAAGCTGTGGCGCAAAATGCATATGGCATCCATAAATTGGTGTCGTTATAACATCACATATTCTTCATAACTCGACATGAGTAATTCATAAGGCAGTAAGTTTGCAATTGATGATGCTGATACTTGGTGTATTGTGGCGCAATGGAAAATGATGGCCAAAAGCGCCAAATGGTAATTAGAGGACGACGTGGAGGGGTGTCACAATACTGCACACCGAAAACAGTTCCTACTTACCCACAACAGCTGAAGCAAAGCAGATACCAAATATCAGAGACACCGAAGACATGACTGTACGAAAAACCTACCAAGCTTCACGTTTTGTAGGACACAGTTTGATATCAAATGATTTTAATAGCTACGCGGATTTTTTTTTTTGCTTCTTCACCCAGCGTAACACAATAGATTGCAATCACAATAGGTTTCAGCTACATCATTTCCGATTTCGTATTAGCGCGAATAGGCAAAGGCCACATTATGGTAGTGTGACCAACACTGAGAAAGAATTGTTTTAGTCTGATGCCACTACATGTTCACGCACAAAGGCTTCGTAAATGCTGAAGCACATATTCAGCTCTTTTGTGAGGTGCTCTGTCTGTATAAGTTTATCTAGCCAGGAAAGCATTACTTATAACAGCCTGCACTAAGCAAACAATGCCTGCACTGCACAGGATTTTCATTACTAATATATCAATCCAGGTTAGGCATTGATGATTATCTAGCATAAATTAGGCCACACGGCGCAAGATGCCCTCAAATGCAGAAGCTGGCGTCCTACATGCAAGGGGGTGGCAAACATACGTGCGTGATTTGTTTTTGCTTTAGTATAATCGGGTACTTAGCAAGGACGCTACGAACCTGTATACAAAGGACGGTGAGAGTTTCTAAACATTGAAAACAAAATGTTTTGCCATAATGGTGCTGTAGCAGAGTGATTTTACTTAAAAGAGACCACATAGAAGTGATAACACTTTACTGTTAGCCCTGCACCTTTCGCTGTGCCTTGTATTACACATTTGTACCAGGTGCGTCCGCACTTAGCGCAGACTGTCTCTCCTTGAGAAACAAAGATAATGATGCTCCTCCGTCCCATCATTGATATATGCACACTAAATTCTGGACCGGAACGTATGTTATTCGTAGGTGATACGGCTTTCTTCCTACTCACATCATGCAAGAGCACAAAACGACTGAAAGTGCGGCCAAAACGATTTTTATGTCAAGTGCGCAGCGCTTAAGAGGCCCGCCTGTCGTCTCATGTCTCATGACGTCGCTTGTCGTCATGCCAAAAACCAATGCATGCCATAGCGATGTAAACTATAGTACAGTAAGGGGCAAAGGGAAACGAGGAAGAGCGATGAGGATGAGGAGATGGCAAAGGAGGAGGGGAGAGGGTAAATCGTGGCATAGCAATGTATGGTGTCTCCTAGGCAAAACCACATATAGCATAGCCATAGTATAGTATAGTATAGCAAGGGTCGGGAGAAGGAAGTGAAGGGGAGGGCTGAGGGTAATGCATAAATAGCCAGGTATGGCACCACGCAGCCAAACCACGCATAGCATAGTCACGCATAGCATAATAACAATAATAATATTCATCATCATAATAATATTATAATAATTATAATAACACATAATATTAATAATAATAACTGGGGTTTATCGTCCCAAAGCGACAATATGATTATGAGGGGGCCGTAGTGGAAGGCTCCGAAAATTTCTACCGCCGGCGGTTCTTTAACCACCTATAGCAAAGCCATGTGTAGTATATTATAGCAATGGGCAAGAAAGAGAAGTGAGGCGGAGCGAAATCGGGAAGGGGCACACCACAGCCGTGTATAGCATAGTATAGCAAGGGTGTTGACAAGGCGAATGATGATGATGAAGAAAGATTGAGGGTGATGATGTGTGACAGGAAAACGGGAGGGTAAAGCAGACGATAGCTGTTTACAATATATTATAGCAAGGGGGTGGGAAAGGAAAGTGAGGGTGAGGAGAAGGGAATGAAGGAGGGGAGAGGGCGCCACTACATCAGAAATGAAGGTTTCTTTTGCACCATGGACTTCGAGGAGGCTGCAAGTTTGGAACGCCAGAGCGGAATTGGCCGTGAACGCCAGCATCGCTGAAGCGCAGGCAAATCACTGCTCCGCCCTTCCTACAACTTTCACGTTGATTTCAACTGCAGAATTCTTTGCCACAACATAATTTATCAGACAGCCCTTATATTACCAGGCTAGAAGCGAGTTAAGTGATATCTGTAATTCTCTGCAAAAAGCTCTTCTCCCTCTATCTCCGAGGGATTCTCCCGAAGCTGAACAGAGATAACAGTAAATTTCGCTTTCGAACAAAACGGGTCCCCTGTAAAGAATTTTGGCATGTGCTGCGCCTATATATATATATATATATATATATATATATATATATATATATATATATATATATATATATATATATATGTATGTATGTATATATATATATATCATCATCATCAGCCTGTCTACGCCCACTGCAGGGCAAAGGCCTCTCCCATGTTCCGCCAATCAACCCGGTCCTGTGCTTTCTGTTGCCACGTTATACCTACAAACTTCTTAATCTCATCTACCCACCTAATTTTCTGTCTTCCCCTCACGCGATTGCCCTCTCGTGGAATCCAGTCAGTTACCCTTAATGACCACCGGTTATCCTGCCGACATGCTACGTGCCCGGCCCATATCTATTTCTTCTTCTTAATTTCAACTATGATATCCTTAACCCCCGTTTGTTCCCTGACCCACTCTGCTCTCTTCCTGTCTCTTAAGGTTACACCTATCATTTTCCTTTCCATCGCTCGCTGCGTCGTCCTCAATTTAAGTTGAACCCCCTTTGTAAGTCTCCAGGTTTCTGCTCCGTAGGTAAGTAGCGGTAAGATGCAGCTGTTATATACCTTCCTCTTGAGAGGTACTGGTTGACTACCATTCATGATTTGATAATGCTTGCCGAATGAGCCCCATCCCATCCTTATTCTTCTAGTTATTTCACTCTCATGGTTCGGCTCCGCGGTTACTACCTGTCCTAAGTAGACGTACTCCTTTACAACTTCCAGTGTCTCGCCACCTATCGCAAAGCGCTGTTCTCTGCCAAGATTGTTCCACATTACTTTAGTTTAAGCATATTAATTTTCAGACCTACTCTTCTACTTTCCGTATCCAGTTCAGTAATCATGAGCTGTAATTCGTCTCCCGCGTTACTCATCAATGCAATGTCATCAGCGAATCGCAGGTTACTGAGATACTCTCCATTAACTCTTATCCCTAATTCTTCCCAATCTAGGGCCCTGAAAACCTCCTGTAAACACGCGGTGAATAGCATTGGAGAGATCGTGTCTCCCTGTCGTACGCCCTTCTTGATTGGGATTCTGTCGCTTTCTTTATGAAGGACTATAGTAGCTGTGGATGCGCTGTAGATTTCTTGCATTATGTTTATATAGGCTTCGTCGATGCCCTGATTCCGCAGTGCCTGCATGACTGCTGATGTCTCCACCGAATCAGATGCCTTCTCGTAATCTATGAAGGCTATGTATAGGGGTTGGTTGTATTCCGCGCATTTCTCTATCACCTGTTTGATAGTATGAATATGGTCTATTGTTGAGAAGCTTGTACGAAATCCTGCCTGGTCCCTTGGTTGATTAAACTCTAATGTCGTATTAATTCTGTCAGCAATTACTTTTGTGGATAGCTTGTAGACAACGGACAGTAAGCTGATGGGCCTGTAATTTTTCAGGTCCTTGACGTCCCCTTTCTTATGGATCAAGATGAGGTTGGCGTTCTTCCAAGATTCTGGTATCCTCCCTGTCGAGAGACACTTCGTATACAGGGTGGCCAGTTTCTCTAACATAATCTGTCCACCGTCTTTCAACAGGTCCGATGTTACCTGATCCTCACCAGCGGCTTTGCCTCTTTGCATTCCCTTTAGGGCTTTCTTTACTTCTCCTGTTAATACTGGTGGGATGTCAGATTCCTCTGGGATATTACTGCTTCTTACGTTATCATCCTGACTGCCTCGGCTGCTGTACAGATCTCTGTAGAACTCTTCCGCTACCTCAACTATTCTATCCATATTGGTTGTGACCTTGCCTTCCTTGTCCCTTAATGCATACATCTGATTTTTGCCTATGCATAGTTTTGTCTTCGTAGCTTTGAGGCTTATTCCGTTCTTTAGAGCATGCTCAATTCTCTCCATATTATACTTTCTTATGTCGGCTACTTTACGTATATTGATCAACTTCGAAAACTCCGGCAGCTCTATTTTGTCTGTTGCATTTGAGGCTTTCATAGCTGGACGTTTCTTAATGAGGTTTTTCGTCTCTTGGGATAGCTTACCAGTGTCCTGTCTAACGACTGTACCCCCGACTTCCGCTGAACACTCCTTAATGATACTAGTCCTATTATCATTCATTGCGTCAACGCTAAGGTCGGTTTCCTCGGTTAAAGCCGCGTACCTATTCTGAAGTGAAACTGAATTCCTGTACTTTCCCTCGCAGAGCTAGTTCATTAATCGGCTTCTTGCGTATCAGTTTCTGCCGTTCCTTCCTCACGTCTAGTTGAATTCTAGATCTTACCATTCTATGGTCACTGCATCGCATCTTGTTAACTACTTCCACATCCTGTATAATGCCCGGGTGGTCACACATTATGAAGTCTATTTCATTTTTAGTTTCGCCATTAGGACTCCTCCACGTCCACTTACGAGTAGTCCATTTTCTGTAGAAGGTATTCAAGATCCGTAAATTATTGCGTTCTGCGAACTCTACTAGTAACTCCCCTCTGGCAATTCTAGAGCCGATGCCATATTCCCCAACTGCATGATCTCCAGCCTGCTTCTTGCCTACTTTTGCATTAAAGTCGCCCATCAGTACAGTATACTGTGTCTTTATCTTACTCATTGTTGATTCTACGTTTTCGTAGAAGCGTTCAACCAGTTGATCATCATGGCTGGATGTAGGCGCGTAGGCCTGTATCACCTTCATCCTGTACCTCTTATTAAACTTAATCACGATACATAATACCCTCTCGTTAATGCTATAGTATTCCTCTATATTGCCAGCTATATTTTTATGAATAAGGAACCCCACTCCAAGTTCTCTTCTGTCAGCTAAGCCACGATAGCATAGGACGTGTCCGTTCTTCAGCACTGTATAAGCCTCCTGTGGTCTCCTAACCTCACTGAGCCCTATTACATCCCATTTAACACCCTCTAATTCCTCGAATAGTACAGCTAGACTCGCCTCACTAGATAAAGTTCTAGCGTTATATGTAGCCTCCCACATGAATACACCTCTATATATATATATATATATATATATATATATATATATATATATATATATATATAAGTATATATATATATATATATATATATATATATATATATATATATATATATGGCTAAATACGGAAGAGTAACTTCGGTTGCCGCAAGGTTATAAGTATAAAAGTATATGCGCCTTCATAAAAAACAACTATTATTTGTCTACGTTTCGCCGGGAGCCCCGTCTTCTTCAGGACATAACAATATTTACAGCATGTGTGTGTCCTCTTATAGCATGTTGAGAGTGGAGGGGAAAGGACAGAAAGGAAGGGAAATAGGAACGTAACAAGTAACGCAGAAAAAGGGGGGGGGACCACGACAACAACAACAACAATAACAGCAATACAAAAAAAAAGAAAAAGAAAAAAAAAGAAGAAAGAGAAGAAAAGACAAGAAGGTCACCAAGAAGAGTTTTGCTTGACGCGGACATTGTGTTCGTTTAGGTAGCGACAACAATAGAGCCTCTGCGCACCCACCTTCCCCCAAACGGGCAATGTAATGACCCCGCGCATCTAGTGCGGCGCCTTCCGGTGTGGGGCCACGGGTGGCGTTTTTGGCGTACTTCTTCGTCGTTTACCGCGTTAAAGTAATTGGTGGGGTGGGGGGTGAGGGCTTTCAGCGTATGCTTTTCCGTGTCGGCCTGGGTGTAAGACCCGAAGTGGCCGGTAGTGTTGCCGTGTCATTAATATTTATTAAGCGCATTGGCTCTTTTTGGAAGAGGAAATGGTGTAGAAAAAGGTAAGGGTTGTGAAGGAAAAAGACGGACTAAAAGCTTGTTCGCGTAATGACAGTTCAAGTGCAGTGCTGTACGATGTACACTACACTGTACGACGTCCGGGACCACTTATCTGTGCATGCCGGCTGTGATTAAAAAATGAATCCTGGTTAGTGAGATGCATAAGCTCAAGGCTGCACCGAGGAGCGCTATCATTCAAAGCATTATTATGCTCGCACTGGGCGGCAAGGGGCCGGGGACTGATTAGAGAATGGCGTTTGCGCTTTTTAATGATCGTAATGCGGAGAGGGTTCCCGGGTGTTCATTTATTCCACTTTTTATCGTGTCGAATTTGTATATAAAGTATGATTCACGTTGCTCCCTTTCTCTGGTTGTCCGAAAATTGTTTTCCAGAGTGTAACCCT
>NC_051177.1:137622426-137747059 GCF_013339695.2 Rhipicephalus sanguineus | reverse complement strand
ACCAAAATCCTGGAAAACGCACGATAAACCCAAGTCATTCACCCACTGCAAAAATGGAGTCCAATGGCTTTTTCGTAACTTGGTTTTCGAATTTTCGGTCCGCTGGTGCATTCAGGACACACTGTACTGGTCCCTCAAGTGTTCGCTGCCTGGCCAAGGTAAGTGCATCCGTGTCAGCGAAGCTTTCACACATGAAAGCCTCGCTGAGAAGCATGCGCTGTATACATGACTACACGATTCATAAAATACCAGTTAGTGAGCAGCTTGTGGAGCTTAGTGCCACTTTTGTGGCGAGGAGGGATGCTATATAGAAAGAACAAGTGAAGGGGGCGTGGCTCTATACACGGTAAAAAAAAAGGCGTCCTCATTCTCATCGTTGTGGTACGATCTTTCTTATTTGTTTCTTGCTTTGTATCTTCGAAACTACGCGGCACTTTAGCCAATCGGTAGCGTCACCATTAGCACATATCATCACCGTCAAGATCGTTTTCTCACTCTCTCGCTTTCTCTTTCTGGTACACTGGTGACCAGCGAAACCACGCTTTTCGCCAGGCAGCCCACTGATATGACTTCGGGGCTGTTCCCGCAAGTTAGAGTGTTAAAACCGGCCAGTCTAGGATGGTTGCTTTAGCTCGATGCCATCCTAGAGCTTAGTGGTGTCACCGCGCACCGCTAATGCACGCCACCCTCCTGAATACCCTCCAGGTGGAACTGCGTCACTCGCGGCCGCGTCGACTTCCAGCGCACGGCCCTACGATCATTTCTGCGACTGAGTCTGCTACAGGCTTGGCGTTTACACTTTCAGCCTCCACCCACCGCGTGCTTCATGTTACGTGGTCATGTTGAGCGGAGAGCGGATGACTTAAATTGTCCAACCCATTACAAAGGGCTCAGCTACAATTCTTCATCATCCTCAACATCATCCACCACAGCAACAACCAAGTGTGAAGCTACCTAGGTGCGCATATTGTCTTACAAATGCGTACCAAATGCTTTGCTACTTCTCAAATTAGGATGATTTATTGCGTAGTGGGTACCGTGGAACTGTACGTGAAGTAGGCGCCCTAACAGTTTTTAAAACGATCGCCGCTCTTTCAGCTTACGCTCTGACTTTGCGGCCCGTTCTGCACCGGTCTTCCCTTTCATGTGTTAAGTTGCGCTTGAGCGCTCGTGGTTAACAAAACACTTTGCGGGGCTCATTGGTGACGCATACGTTTAACAGCGGAGTTCTTCCAGCCGGCCGCAGTCTGTCAAACGGGGACAAAGGTTTCCGGGCGGATATGCGCCACAGGAATTGGGCAAGCCGCCCTATGGAGTACAGCAGGTGCGAGCGTTAAAAGAAATGGAACACGTGAAAGAGAGAGACAGAAAGAAAGCAGAAAGGATAAAAAAGATAGAAATAGGAAGAAATAAAGGGAATAAAGACATAAAAAGATAGCAAGGCAGAGGAAGACATAGACAGAGAGAGAAAACGATAGAAAGGAATAGACAAAAGAAAAGAGGTAGAAAAAGCGGAGAGCAAGACAGAATATAGAGAAATAAAGAGAAACAATGAAAGAGAGATAAAGAAACAGAGAGAGAGAGAAAAAGAAAGAGTAAGCGATAATTAGAGAGAGGAGAAAAGGGAAGAAAACGAAGGAATAGTAGAAATAGCGAGAAAGAGAAAGAACCAGATTGAGAAAGAAAGAAAGAATTACAGAGAAACAGTTACAAACAATAGATACAAAAAATAAAGAGAAAGAAAGAGAAGAGGAACGATAGAGAAAACTAAAGAGAAGCAAAGAAGGCCTCACAGGTCGGCACTTTCTCGGGGCTTGGCACGACTAGTGCGAAGTTGCCATAATATTCTTCATGAGAGTTATTCAGCGCTACATTTTCCAACAAACACACAGAAAGAAACACAGAGTTTGTCTTGTCATGTCTCCCTGTGTGTTTGTAGCCACATTTCTAGACACAAGGCCTTTGCCTTGTGCCTTCGTTTTTACTACCCCTTTTTACAATGTCATATCACATTGGCCAGAAATTATTCCGTGTAAGGTATACGCAAAACAATAACGAATATGTATATTAGACATTATTTTGTGAAACTTGTTCTGAAATTTGTCCACAGCCTATACCCAGCGACAGACGTGCCAGTCCATGGGTAATTCATGTGTACCATGGTATCACTGCCCCATAGATAAGTGGACATTTGCAAGTGGATGCGGGAGATGGTCTGTTTGCTGCGACCTTAGTAAGTTATTTTGTCTATTTATTTTACGTATATATGAAAATAAATACAGCTATGTTTAGAAATAAGCCTTAGCCTAGCGCCCCCTCATTTCGATAACAAATTTTACCTTAACTCGCAAAAAAACACCTATTGACACGAGAATACAGCCTTACTGCATGTGTTATTAGATAGGATTGATACCTGCAGTAGTTTCGGCTGCACTTGCTCAAGTTCATGACAACAGAGTCAAAGTATCGACCTTAAGCCTCTCGCGACTGATGTGTGGCAGAAACGACGATACCTTACCATCCGCGGAGCGCGCGCGCGCCCATTTCACTCAATGAAAAAAGTGTTAATTATTGTTTAAGTAAGCGTAGTACTAAGACTCACCTTGATCCTAATCTCAATAATATACATTAAACAATCCGACAATATCCGGGAGCAGTCGGCAGCATGCAGCTGATTTTGTGAATATGACTTTGTAGCGCCAGTGTCGCAGCCTTCAGTTTCAGCTGTACCTAAATAAAAGTCGCCGTTTTCACGGTGGGTTGTGTTGCGAATTCTCTCCCATCGCTATTCCTGCAGGACAGTAGATTTATTGAGAATTAGCAACTCTTGAACGGTGTCCTTCGCGTATATGTTTCTGCCTCATGTGTGGTTGTTTTCCAGCATTATTTGCTACTCGGATTATTGGCTACTAGCAGTTATTGCCTAAAATAGTCAATCCGCGCGTTTCAAGTATTAGTTCTTTGACATTTCTAAGCGCACAGCTTACATTTCCTTGCAGCGTATTTCTGCACGTAAATGAATCAATTTTCTTAATTTCATGAAATAACATTGCTGCATTTGCATGCCACTTTCATCCACACATCAGTAAGGATTACGTGTCATCTGCTTAACACTACTGGACATCTAGTTGCTGAAGCCAAATTACTGCATGAATGATCTTTCCTGAATGGCTCAAATTATAGGAAGTGTCTGTGGCCAGGGAAAAAACGGCGCAAACTTATGGTCGGACAAAAGCCGACGAAGGCAGAACAAGAGCGCTGTTGTTGTGACTTCTTGTTTTTGTGTCCTGTCAGAATTTTGCGATTTTTTTTCTGGTATAGGCATGAAGCAACTAGCCCAAGCCTCAACTCTAGCAAGTCTGTTGGTGCCTGGCCACATCACTAAAATTGGAAGAGCCCTTTTTAAAGCAAGCTTGATTATACAGTCATCTTTCATACATCGATGCCTGCTCAAAAATAATTAGTAGTTGATGATCTTTCATACATACATCTTACACATGGAATTAGGGCAAATTTACTTTGTTCTGAACACTTACTACCACAGGCGGCGTTAATACCTGCTACGCTGCTGGTGGAACGTGCCGCCGAGAGTGCACAAGCGGTATCCACTCAAGTGCCAGATGCTCGTGGGGCCTGAAGTGCTGCGTCCAAGTGCTATTCTAACGACACTACACCACATCCGCAAAGCAAACATTTCGGAACGTTTCTTAATGGATATCCACAAAGTACCCTTTACTACTACTTCTATCCGGCTAAGCATAAAACCAAACTAAGCTTAAATATTCAAAGCCGTACGTTTTCAATAAAATGATTATCCTAAAGTTGAAGTCATTTATCTCTTTTCTGCAAAATGAGTAATGTATTTTATGTACAATTTTATAGACACGTACGCCTTAAGATTTCAGGAATAGCCGAGCTTTTCCTTTTTACTGTTTATAACCTAAATAACGTGTCACGAACGATGAGAATCGTCAGAGAAGAGCATGTTAAATTATTGTGATGCATGCAACCCTTCGGAGGAAGTGATATGCGACAAGCCCTGCACGAACTCGATGGCGGATCGGCACTGGGTCCGGATAGGATTACTAACAAAGCGCTTAGGAACCTGGAAGATGACTCTGTTGAATTTCTTACTGATGATAGTAATGTGATACGAAAGGGAGGTGATATACCGGGGCAGTGGAAGCTGGCTAAGGTGATACTCATGCCAAAGCCCGGTGAAGCGTAGCGTGTGGATAATCATCACTCCATTACTCTCACGTCGTGCGTGAGAAAGGCGGCGGAGCACGTTATCAGAACAAAATTGCGGATTACATAGAACACAGCGATCTCATTCTACATTACCCAATTGGCTTTAGACCGGCCCTCTCTACCCAGGATGCTATGAAAATAATTCAGACTCATATTTTACAGAAATATACTAGGGATAGCAGGTCGATTTTGGGCTTGGATCTAAGGAAAGCATTTGATAATGTCCGTCATGATTTTATATTGAATTCAATGTCTAGTCTCAACCTAGGTTCACTGTTTCATACGTTTGTCAGATACTTCCTGAGTGGTAGGAGCCATCCTCATAGTTGGGGATTAGGAATCGGATGTGAATGTACTGTGCGATATGGGCACCCAACAGGGCTCTGCTATCTCATCCTTACCTTTTAACATTGCTATGTCTCTCGAGGCACCTTAGTGGAATTCCGGATGTTGGTCACACAATTTACTCAAACAATATCACCATTTGGTGTACAGGAGGTAAAAATGGCGCTGTAGAGGCTGCCCTACAGGAGGCGATCGACACTACCGAACGTTTTCTGGAAGGCACATGTCTTTCCTGCTCCCCGGAATAGTATCAGCTTCTCCTCTATAACCCAGTCAGGAAGGGCCCCCGACCCAGAGGCCAACAAAAACAACTAACAACAGAGCCAGGCGCGCGATAAATCCCCGTGACAACACTAACATGTAGCAATTGAATACGGAAATGAATGAATGTCCGAAAGAAATGTGGCGCGTAGGTGCGCAGTAGACTACGTAAAACCGGGAAAGAAGAAAAACAGGAAAAATCTTGAAGATAATAAAAACAACTACTCAAAATAAATACAGAACAGAAAACCCGCTTAAATGTGGCTACTCATGAAACGCGCTTCCTTGTTAACGAGAGCGAGTGAATCGACGCTCACGCATAACCTGAAGAAGGCCGCGGCAAGGCATCGGGTAGATCTTGTTTTCTCCGCTCCACGCAAGTTAGCTAAACTATGCAGACGCTTGACAAGTACCCAAACAAGAAAACGCTGCACTGCCAACACGAATATCAGTATGTAGACTGCACGGACTCGGTCGTGCACAGAATTCCAATAAGCTGCGGTCGTGGGGTAGCCTGGTCATCCGTATCGGAAAAAACAGCGTTTCCAGTGTCTCCCAGTGCCTTTCAGCGCACTGGGTGGCATTGGAAACGCTGTACAGTGTGCCCCAGTGTACTACAGCGCGCTGGGACGCACTGGGACAGAATATACAGCGTGGCTAGTGCCGCCCAGTGCGCTGAAAGACACTGGGAATACTGTACCCAGTGGCCCAGTGTCTTACAGCGCACTGCGAGGCACTGGCCACGCTGTACAGAGTCTGCCCGCGCACCGGGAACACTGGCAGCACTTTGGAAAAAACTCGGCGCGCTGGCTGGAATTCATATAAAATTTGGTATTGGGTCGCGAGAAGTCGAAAGAAAAACTTATCGAATATTTTCAAAATAATATTCTATTCTGTGTACTACCCATATCTAGCTTTAGCTTTGGTTAAGCGATGGACGTACGTATACGCTAAAGCAATCATCTGTCGAGCGCGCGCGCTTTCACCGACGTGTGTGATCAAGTGTCGTGAACGTACTTTATATAACTGCATCAAAAGAACTTATCACTCGCAACACTATATGACATTAGTATTAGTCTGATAATAACATCAACCTACTCTACCAGTCGGTCCTTCCACATGGGCTCGTAGCGCAGAAAGCCGCACCATGGCCGCACGTCACCGGCAACAGTGAGCCAATGTAACGCTCAATCTCGTCGTTTTTAGCTTCTGATTTGTGTAATTGAAGGTGCAAATATGGCCTCGCTTTAGTCAGGTATGATCGGAACTACATTGGAACGGTTATTCCATTCCTTGTAATTGAATATCCACGTCCTTCACAGCGATCGTGGCGCACGGAGTACAGCTCTAAGCCTAACGATCGGTTCGGCAAGGGTGCACTACTGCGGCTGTATATTACGCGGAACGTAAACAAAAAAGACGGAAAATATGTTCAAACGGGTGACGAAAACTAAAGTGTTCAGTGTGCAGTTCAGATAAACATTGTTTTCTACATAGGTATGACTAACTGCATAGCGAGTCAGTGCGATCGCCGCAACACATCTGCGGTTACGCTAACATTTTTTTGCGGCAAAACATACCAGATAATGTAATAATGTCGAAGTCTGGGTCACTTGGTACATGACGCTGACGCAAAAACCAGTCAAAAAGACGCCGGACAAGGGGAAGAAGTGACAGATAGACGTTCTGATCCTAGGCAGCACATAATAAACAAATTAACTATCTTCTGTTAGGTTCTCGCGAGCACGACGAGATTGATATCTGTGTCTAAACAAGAAAAATGAAAGTACTGGCTACCGGAAGTAGTTATAAGATGAAGAAAAAAAGATGGTTGAGCCCTCCGTCATAGGAATCGGAATAACACGAAAGTAAAGCATGCCCTTACAGAAGTAACTGAATGTTTACAGAAGTAACTGAATTGATATAACAGAGTTTGCAGGATGTATATTGATGTCTGGCAGCTATAGCGCCGTTTACCGTGTACTTAGCTTTAGGTGCACGCTAATGAACCCCAGGTGGTCGAAATTTCCGGATCGCTCCACTACGGCGTCCCTCATAATCACATCGTGGTTTTGGGACGTTAAACCCCAGATATTATTATTATTATTATTATTATTATTATTATTATTATTATTATTATTATTATTATTATTATAGCACTATTTAACGTGGATGCACCCACTTTGATGATTGGTGGTACATCTCCATCCCGACGACGAACGTCCATGTTAAATGATTTGACACACCCTTGTGGTAGCTGTAGTAGTTAACGGTGAAAGTGTAATCAGAGAACGAGGTGTGACAGCCAGAAGAGCGGCGCACATTGGACGCAGAACTTGGTCGCCATCCCGAGACATGTTAAAATGTGATTGAACACGACGGCCGGACTAGAGGGAAACGCAAAGCGCGTCGTGCCGCCCCGGTAGCCCGGCCACGATTTTTCTCGGGGCGAGCGCGTCAGCGGGGAACGCGGTGTCACAGCCAGGTGAGGCAGGCGCGCGTTGCAGAGCTATTTTCGGTTTTGATTCGCGTGATGAGCCAGACCGACGCCCTTGAGACGCTTGGTCTAAGATCGCCACCTGGCGGTGTGTTAAGGCATTGACAAAATTGAACTTTTATTGAAAACGCGCTGAATGGAACGGACGTGTAACGCGTTGCAGGTGCTAATCGCGGGGCCACAGTAATGACGAATTACTTTACTTTACCGCTCCCAGAGGGCAACACTAACCCATCGACCGGGACAGTGGTAGATATAAAAGGCGCGTTTCTAGAGTGTGTGACCGTGGCGCAGTGGATAGCGTGCCCGGCATCTGTTGTTGCGGACCGAGCGGTCGTGGGTTCGATGCACGTTGACGGAACAATTTTTCTTTGCCATCTGATTGTATAAATTTTTTTGACGTCATTTCCGTGACGGAAATACGTCACTGAAGCCTTGGTGGACCCCGGCATAAAACACTTTCGTGTTAAAAAAAGGTTGTCACTCGTCTTCCAGGTGTGCCGTAGCGGTAACGTGTCAGGCTCACGATGCACGGTGCGTCGAGGTGGTGGGTTCGAGTCCCACAGGCTCGTTTTTTTAGGTGCTTTTTTGTCGCAGTGCTCGTGTTTCAGCCCTAATTACGATCTGGGCATGACCACAGTTTTTAAAAACAATTTAAAAGCCCGATTTCTGCCTGTAACGGGTGTCCCAGTGTGCAGCGTGCCAGCATCCAGCGTGCCTCGTGCGGCGTGCCAGCATCCCAGTACCCAGCGTCACACTGGTCCAATAATCATGTATGGCACTGGGACAGTGCCACTGGGTTTTCCGATAGGGATTGCCTTAATTACCGGCTACGACAGCACTATAGGTGCTTGAAGTAAGGAGAGGGGTCTAACCTCGTCTTACACTTTAATGGTTGCGGTTGACACACGGTTGAAGAATACGGATGGCGTAGGTCGCGGAGCCATCAAATTAGAGCGAGAGATTTTAGAAGCCGCTTTTGTTGAAAATTGTAGATCCGACTTTTGCGTCAGCGTCACTTCAGTCGCTCTCTAAAACAAGAAAGTGCATTTCAAGAGTGGCCACATTTCAGTGGGTTTTCTACTCCTGTATTTGTTTTTAGTAGTCTTTTTTTTAGCGTCTTGACTCGTCCTGTTTTTCATCTTTTCCCGGTTTTACGTAGTCAACTGCATATCTACGCGGCCCATTTCATTCGCATATTCTTGCGAATTCATTTGCCACATGTTAGTGTTGTCATGGTGATGTATGTCGCTCCTGGCTCTGTTGTTAATTGCTGGTCATCAGTTGTCTTGTGCCCATGCGCGTATTGTGTAGCTGCGGCGATGTTTTTCAATAAATATTCATAGTTGTTAGTAGCGCCTCGTCCTCTCTGCCTCCCTTTTTTTTTTCATGCGTAAAGTGCAGTGCGCACGGGAAACGACGGACGAAAGAGTCGAAGCAAACAGCTCGTGTGCTTCTTCTTTTTATTCCGTCATTTCCCATGCGCGCTGCACTTTACGCATGATGAAGATGTACCAGCTTACTCAAGTTTCCATATTATTACTTTTTTGCCTCGTTTATTGCGCTTCATTTGGTAAGTATGGAGCACGAACTGGCCCAAACTTCTAATCTTCTAAATAATGAGAACAATTAAAAAAACATATATAAGTGTCCTTTTTTAAAACTATTATCAAACTTCTGGCGATCTTGGTATAATATATATGTTTCTCCGCAATTTTAAGGCATAGCGGTGCATATCAAAGCCAGGCAATTCGCTTCAAAATAAAGCAAGAGTACAGAAATCAATACCCACTATGATTTCGTATCCTCAATATATTGTTACGGAAAAACACCAACTCAGAGGGATACGTATCCCTGTATTGTTTTCAGCTTAAGCGAGCAGCACAACCGACGCGAACAGCACACGCCAGTCTGTCTGTTTCGTCCTTCTCTTCGTCTCCTTGGCCGCGATGCCGCTGGTACGTAGCATTACCCCCGGCGGCCGAAGCACCGTCCCGGAGCTTTAGAGGTCGTTTTCGGAAGCGGTGTTGTAGGGCTTGAGCCGTGAAACGTGAACAATATCGCTGGACCGAACAGATGGCGATGGACAGATGGGGCCAATCTCATAGGTAACAGGTGTTACCTGACGCAGTACACGGTAAGGTCCCGTGTAACGAGACAAAAGTTTTTCGGATAGGCCGACGTGACGATGAGGGGACCAGAGTAGCACAAGGGCACCGGGAACGAAATGTGCGTCTCGATGAGTAGCATCGTACCGGCCTCGTTGTTTGGTTTGCGACGCCGTCAGCCGAGCGCGGGCGAGCTGTCGGGCTTCGTCGGCTCGCGCGATTGCGTCTCGGGCATACTCGCTGGTGGACGAGGTGGAGGTAGGAATGATCGTGTCCAGCGGTAAAGTCGGCTCTCTTCCGTACAGGAGATAAAAAGGGGAAAAGCCTGCCGTGTCGTGACGCGATGAATTGTACGCAAAAGTTGCGTAGGGTAGGGCAACATCCCAGTCTCGGTGGTCCGGCGACACATACATAGCGAGCATGTCCGTAAGCGTGCGATTAAAGCGTTCCGTTAGCCCATTGGATTGAGGGTGGTATGCAGTGGTCAGTTTGTGCTGCGTAGAACAGGAACGTAAGATGTCGGCGATAACTTGAGACAGGAATTGACGGCCACGGTCTGTGATCAGTTGTCTTGGGGCACCGTGAACCAAGATAACGTCCCGTAGCAGAAAGTCAGCAACGTCGGTTGCACAACTTGTCGGTAGTGCTCGCGTGATCGCATAGCGTGTAGCGTAATCTGTAGCCACTGCGATCCATTTGTTTCCTATGGTTGAGACGGGAAAAGGTCCAAGAAGGTCTAATCCAACGCGGTAAAAGGGTTCCGTGGGTATGTCCAGTGGTTGAAGATGGCCAGCGGGTAGCAGCGACGGTGTTTTGCGGCGTTGACATAACTCGCACGTGGCGACATAGCGGCGTACTGAGCGAGCAAGGCCTGGCCAAAAGAAACGGCTGCGTACGCGCTCGTATGTGCGAGAGACGCCGAGGTGTCCAGCTGTCGGCGCATCGTGAAGTTCAGCGAGGACACTGCGTCGTAAATGCTTAGGCACGACAATTTGAAGGTCAGGTCCGTCAGGTCGGAAATTTCGATGGTAGAGGACGCCCTCTTGAAGCACAAAGTGGCGAACAGAGGCGTCGTTTGGGAAAGATTCCGTGCGGGTGATGAGGTCAAGGAGCACGGGATCCCGTTTCTGTTCTTCCCCAATGTGAACCAAGTTGGACACTGAGAATATGGAGCAGATCGTGTTGGCGTCAGTGTCATCAGGATCGTCGACAGGGTACCGGGATAGGCAGTCGGCATCCTGGTGCATGCGGCCAGATTTGTACACGACTGAGTAGGAGAACTCTTGGAGGCGCAAAGCCCATCGACCAAGCCGCCCTGAGGGGTCTTTAAGAGAGTTCAGCCAGCAGAGCGCGTGGTGGTCGGTAACGACCGAAAACGGGCGCCCGTATAGGTATGGCCTGAACTTGGCGACCGCCCAAACGAGAGCCAAACACTCACGCTCTGTGATTGAATAATTGCGTTCGGGGGCGGATAAGAGGCGGCTGGCGTATGCAATAACGCAGTCGTGGCCACGTTGGCGCTGAGCAAGCACGGCGCCGATGCCATGACCACTTGCATCCGTGCGGATCTCAGTAGGGGCAGCAGGGTCAAAGTGGGCCAAAATTGGAGGAGTAGTGAGGAGCGCGATGAGATTGGAGAACGCAGAAGCCTCTTCTGAGCCCCATGTAAACGGGACGTCTTGCTTGAGGAGCTGCGTAAGAGGTCTCGCTATATCCGCAAAATTTTTCACGAAGCGTCGAAAATACGAACATAGTCCGAGAGAGCTGCGGACATCCTTCACAGATAGTGGAACGGGAAAGTTCTTGACTGCGCTGATTTTCGCCGGGTCTGGCTGTACTCCGTTAGCGTCCACTAAATGGTCAAGTACTGTAATTTGGTCGCGGCCAAAATGACATTTTGATGAGTTCAGCTGCAGGCCAGCACGACGGAAGATGGCTAAGACGGCTGAGAGGCGTTCTATATGAGTTTCAAATGTTGGGGAAAAAACAACGACATCGTCCAGGTAGCACAAACAAGTGGACCATTTAAATCCTCGGAGCAAAGAGTCCATCATTCGTTCAAAGGTGGCTGGGGCGTTACAAAGGCCAAAGGGCATGACCTTGAATTGATATAGGCCATCGGGGGTGATAAATGCCGTCTTTTCACGATCCATATCGTCCACCTCAATCTGCCAGTACCCGGAACGGAGGTCGATGGAAGAAAAATAGCGGGCACCATAGAGGCAGTCAAGGGCATCATCTATTCGTGGCAGAGGGTAGACGTCTTTTTTGTAATTCTGTTTAGGTGGCAATAATCGACACAGAAACGCCATGTGCCGTCCTTTTTGCGCACTAGCACGACAGGGGATGCCCAAGGACTGCAGGACGGCTCAATGATGTTCTTGGCGAGCATTTTGTCGACTTCAGCTTGGATAATTTGACGCTCAGTCGCCGACACGCGATATGGGCGCCTATGAATAGGAGGCTGGTCAGCTGTGTTGATGCGGTGGGTTACACCAGTAGCTTTTCCCAATGGACGGCCGCTGAGATCGAAAACGTCGACGTAGGACAGCAGAAGCTGGTGGAGCTCGTCAGTCTGCTGCGGCGTTAAGGTGCAAGCAATCATCGATCGTATCGCGCTGTCGGGACAAGGATTAGATTGTTGCTGGGCATGGGGATCGGACGGAGCGGTCACCGTGAGAGCAGCCACCGCGCTGTCTTCTAAGGTCGAAAGTAATGCCAAAGAGATGCCTTGCGGGAGCACTTGCGGTGTCAAACTAAAATTGACAACGGGAAGGCACGTGGAGTTCCCTGTGACAGAAAGAACCGTGTGTGGTAGCGTAATACCACGACTTATCAGGACATCGGTGATAGGGGTCAGTACATAGTCGCCGTCGGGAACTGGTGGTGTTGTGACAAATTCGACATAGGTCAGTGTTTGGGGTGAGAGGCGAGCGTATCCCGTAGTGCAGAGGCGACTCGGCCGCGGCACAGGAGGGTCGATCATGGGCAAGTGGAGACGGAGCGTACTGGCCGAGCAGTCAATGAGGGCAGAATGCGCAGACAAGAAGTCGTGGCCTAGGATGACGTCATGCGGACATTGTTCAAGGACGGCGAAGAGGACAACTGTGTAGCGATCAGCAATGCTTACAGGAGCGGAGCACATTCCCACGACAGATGCTGTTCCGCCGTCGGCCACACGGACAAATGGAGTCGTCGCAGGTGTGAGAACTTTCTTGAGCTTGCGTCTAAAATCAGTGTTCATAACGGAAACTTGAGCGCCAGTGTCGACTAGAGCTGTCACAGGCACTCCGTCGACTTGTACGTCAATAAGGTTCCGTTTCGGCGGTATGGTCAGTAGAGGATTTTCGCTTGGTCCGATTGATGCAGCGCCACCTCCAGGGGCTGCAGCATTTAGTTTTCCGTCGGCGAACGTCGTGGGGGAGCGGGGGAAGGTGGTCGTCGGGGCTGAGGCGAACGGGACTGGCGACGGTGGGGTGAGGGAGAGCGGGAGTAGTGGGGATCGTGGGGGGCAAAGTGGTCCTGATGGGAAGAGTATGCCTGAGGGGCAAAGTGGGCCGGAGGGGCGAAGTGGGCTGAAGGGGCGAGGTGGGCAGGAGGGGCAGAATGGCCTGGGCTGGTTGCAGAACGAGGAGCGGGACGATTATTGAAGGAAGGCGGGAAATTTTGTGCAGGAGAACCCCAGCGACTTCGGCAATGACGAGATATGTGTCCTATGCGGTGACAGTAGAAGCATATGGGCTTGTCATCAGGTGTTCTCCATTCGGACGGATTACGGAACGCTGGTGGCGAGCCAGACGGGGGTCGACGTGGGGGCGTGAAGTGCGGCGGGAAGTCGGTACGGGGAGGCGTCGAAATAGAGCAGACACCCATGCTGGCAATTTCCTGTCGGATTACTGCTTGAAGAAGGGGTAAAGGGACGGAAGGAGGTGTGTCAGAGGATGGTGGTGCCACGGTAACAGGGGCGGCTGCTTCAAGTTCACGCCTAACGAGTCGGGTCAAGTTATCGCAGGCGTCCGGTTGCCGGTATGTAGCGAGGCAAGAAGACGTCACTGCGGTATTCGGAAGGCGCGGGAACAGTTGGGAGACACGCCTACTTTTAGCCTGTTCCAAGCGACGACATTGTTGAAGTACCGCATCGACAGAGGACACGTTAGTGCACAACAACAAGTTGAACGCGTCGTCGGCGATACCCTTGAGTATGTGCGCAACTTGTTCTTGCTCAGACATGGTTTCGTCAGCTTTGCGGCAAAGGGCCAGGACATGTTGAATATAACTGAGGTAGGACTCAGTGGAGCTTTGCGTGCGAGTCGATAATTCAGTCTTTGCGGCGAGGCGACGTCCAAGAGAGTTGCCAAAAAGTTCGCGAATCTTTTCCTTAAAGCTGTCCCAGCTGGTAATCTCATGCTCATGGGTGTCAAACCAGAGACGAGGGGTTCCGTCCAGGTAAAATATGACATTCGCGAGCATAAGGGTGGGATCCCACCTGTAACTGGCGCTGACGCGTTCGTACAGGCGCAGCCATTGGTCGACGTCAGAACCTTCGAGGCCCGAGAAGACGCCAGGCTCTTTCACGGCGGGAAGCGTGAAGAAAGTGGGTGCGGCCGGTGGGTTGGCAGGTAGGGCAGGAGGCAATGCGGGCGGCGGGGATGTAGCCGAGTCTTGGGAGGCCATGGGGAAATCCTCGAGACAACGTCCGCTGCGGAGTTCCGTGGCGAGGTAGGGGATCGCACCACTCCACCAAATATGTTACGGAAAAACACCAACTCAGAGGGATACGTATCCCTGTATTGTTTTCAGCTTAAGCGAGCAGCACAACCGACGCGAACAGCACGCGCCAGTCTGTCTGTTTCGTCCTTCTCTTCGTCTCCTTGGCCGCGATGCCGCTGGTACGTAGCAATATTCTACGTAGAGCAATAAATTCCTGAATTACAGGTATTTTGGACCCTTAACCATGTTTGCGAATTTGTTTCTCAATATCTTTTCCAGAACACGGTAAAATAATATACACGTTAGGTAGAATTCCAGGTGTTCTTTTTTGAGAAAATCAGTTTGATGAATTGTACCATTTTTTCGCTAAGTGCGCTCAAAATTCACAAATCGCAAAATTGCCGAAAATTGCAAGGAGGGTTCCAGCCGACTACTTAGAAGAGGACAGAGAGACATACGACACACCACTGACTAGAAACTGGACTAGCAACAGTTGGACTAGCAATGACAAACCGCTGGACTAGCAACTATGAACCGCTGGACTAGAAACTGGACCAGCAGCAGTTACTAGTCCAGCGGTGTGTCGTATGTCTCTCAGTCCTCGTCCAAGCAGTTGGCCGGAACCCTACTGGCTATGTGCAACGAACAAGCTCAGGCAAGCACCATTCTGAATTGCCAAAAAAATTGTTTTCTTGGGCCGGAAAATAAGTTCTTTAGCCATAGAATTTTTTTCACACTAATAAGTTTAATATCACTGTTCTGGGTCCAAGTTCTGCCTCTAAAGCAAATTTTATTAAAATCGGAAATGCTGACTCAAAAACACTCATCCGTTCTCGTCCGGATTCACCCTTTACATGTTTAAGTAATGCTATTTGCCCCTAGATATTTGAGTGGCACCCTCTCTCGTGTGACGTCAGCAGGATGACTCACATGCTACTCTTCGCGCACGCGCTCACTCGTGTAGGCTGCTCGACGCTGCCGACCAGTCTGTCCTGCTTGAGTTAATGACACATGAGTTGTCAAGTTCATATAACAATTTGGAATGAGTGTCCAAGAAAAATGTCCCGCGAAATCGAGCGGAGTTGCCGTCAGGAGCACGTTCGGTGTCTATGCTCCTGGTGTGGTCTGCTATCCATCAATGTGTACATCTGCATGTATGGCGTGGATTTGTGTTATACGGCCATTGCGCACTCTAAATGACTTGCCGTCCTGTTTTCGATCACTCACGTCAGCGTTTTGGCTTCCGCTTCGATATGTGCCTTTTAGCGCGTTGTATGTGAACAGCCAGCTTGCTGCGCTTGTTCGGTTGCCACGCCTGCTCCGTCGGTTAAATTCCGTTGTTCCGAGTTTTAAGCATAAGACAAACAACGCGTGATGACATTCAAATAAATAAGGTGATCGTTATAGGCAACAATTGTTGAGTAGATCTATTTTCAGCAGCTGCAGTGTAAGCGCTTCTTAAATATTTGACATTTAAACCAGACAATAACAAGGTTGGGAGCACGAAGAAAAGCGGGAGGCACGACGGTGACATGAAATATTGACAGGTATTTCGGAGTTCTTTTTTGCAACATATTTTATTCCCTACGTTGGTAAATTTATGTTTTCTGACTCGTTCATGATGGTCTGAAAATATGCTAAACAGAATTATTGTAAATACACTAATGTACAAAAATACAAACCTTTCGCACCGGAAATACAAAGAAATAGTTGAAATAACTCTCAACGGTCGATTCTTCATACAGCGTGGTGCGACCATTGTACGAAACCTGATACAGCACGGTAAAGAACTGGAATAATCGGCCAAAGCAGCCAAAAAGACGGCGGGAAAGAGAGCTATTTCTTCGCTTCCTGGCCCCTTTTCGTCGATTTTTCCTGCTTTTTACCGAGCTGTTTATCGGCGTCAAAGCAAACGTGAAGAATGCAGTGCGTGGCCCAAGCATTAGCGACTGTATAGTGCGCGCCGTCCTGTCATTATCATTGACAGCCGCGCACCACACATCAGGTTAGACAACACATTGCGCGGTCAAAAACATGAATGTGGCGCACGAGCGGCAAACAGCATAAGCTTATGTATATCTAATCAGGCGTGTGCAAACTGTGCCACGCACACCAATGCTGGCGTTTCATTCGGCTCCGATAGCAAGTGCAAGCAGTTTGAATATGCAGTGTCAAGTCGCCCAATCCACGCTAGTTATCCGCAATAACACGCTGGCTGGTGAAGTTATAAATGTTATTTTTTGAGAAACGTATTCTGCATACAAGTCCACGTGACTGCAGTTGTGAGTGAAGTGTCAATTTTTGTTCCGTTAAAGTTGTTTGTATAAGACGCTAAGTTTTGCGAGTATGCCCTAAAATCTATCGGGCTTCGTCAACTCGCTCGGTGAGGCGTTCGCGCTTTCACGCAAACTATTTCAACGCCACCCAACCCAGTGAGCTACGCTACTAACTCGGGGGCATAATACTGACCAAGATGGCTGTGGGTATATAGAAGATACAGTATATGTAAACGTTTCTTAACCTCCTTTAATGCTGGCAGCAATCTATAGGACTATTACTAGAAGAAAAAAAAAACGGAGGAGGCTTGAGCTTCGCTATCAATAGTAGAACGCGTAATCGGGTCCCGTACGCATCGGCTTCTCAATTGCTAGCTTCGCTTCGGTTCTGGTGCATGCCTCAACCCTGCCGCAAGGAAACGAACGTCTGTGCGCTTTACACTGGCCGTTTGAAACTATCCTAGGACGCCTACTGCAAGTACAGTTGCACAAGGCCCAGTACGGCATAATTCTTCGCTTTGTGAATCAACGAGGGACCACTTCGCGTCCGTAATGCAACACGCGAACCTACGTAGCTGCTCACATTTTGATGATTTTGCTGATGATGTTGTCTAATTATGTCTGAGCGCTTTATAATGGATGGGCCTGTAAAACACCCGCTCGTTGCGTAATGCATATGTTTTGACGGCTGGCGCGATTGTACGCTACTGCCGCGCAATATCAGATGCGTTAAAGTGACACTAAAGACAAATAACAATTTATGTCAGAGTGAAAGCCCAATGTATCAAAACTTCTAAAACGGCAATATTATCAACAGTAGTGCCCTACTTACCGAGAAATTAAGCTAAATGTATCACATGATGAGCGCTACGAGTGGGACATTTTCGAAGTGATCCCGATGACGTATGGAAGTCGGTCTACAATAAATCACTAGTAATCAAACTAGGAGCAGTAAAAAAACATTCCGAGCTTCAAAAGACGTGATAAAATGCTGTTTGTTCGTTTCCGCTTGATTCGTGGAAAACAAAACCTCCGTGGCGTTGCCATGGGGAACGGCGCGCGTGGTTCAAAGGTTCCGTTTTCGCCGAACTGCGCCTCGCCTGTCTCAGTGGCAGTTTCGGGATCGCGTACTGCCGTGCGTGTTTTGCGCGCTCGTGAAAGTCGCTCTGACAGAAAGTTCGACAAAATGCCGCATGCGTGTGATATTCCGGATGCCCGAATGGTGCACAACGCCAGTGCTGTAGCAAGGAAACCGGTGTGTCTTTTCACTGGGTGCCGCGGAATGAACCCTTACGCCCGACGGGGCTTAGTGTCATGCCATTGCGCCAGTGTGCTAAACAGTCAAAACCTCTGCGTGTGTGCTCGCTCCACTTTCGTACTGAGGATTACGAGACCAACCGCAACTTGGTGAAGGCTTTGAAAGTGCCCATCCGAGCAAGTCTTTGCCGCAGCGCCGTTGTTGCTACTGTGGGTCCCGCTACTTCCGCTCGGCTGCTACTAGTGTCGGCGGCCGCGCAGTAAAAGCGGGCAACGTTGGGCACGGCAGCAGTGACGTATGAAAGTCGTATTTTCAGGCGGGAGATTTGAAGCGCGCTAACGTGATGCGGACCACTAAAAACGTGATTTTATTTCAAAATAAGCGCTTCCTTGGCACAAAAGCAGCACTACGAGGTTTCTGGACCGCTATTTCAACAATCAACGTCGACTTATTATTTGCCTTTAGTGTCCCTTTAAGGAGACTTCTTCCACTACATGACATTCACATAGTTTTTTTTTTCGAAGAAGTTTCAAGCAATCTCGTGGCTGTGTGGTAGAACACCTGCTTGCCACGCCGACAGCCTGGATCGATTCTCAGTAGAACAGAAGATTTTTATTATTTATTTTATTTGCATCTTTCTTTACTTTTCGCTGACGGACAACGCTGATTTTTCGCTCACAACCGACGACGCCGGCATCGGCTTTCTGCAAACCAAGTTCATAGCGTTATCGCGTTAAAATGCAGCTAGTAGTTTAGGAGAGCCGTGCGACGCAAGCGGACTATGATGAAAATGCAGCCGTTCTAGCCAGAGCCGAGCAGACGACAAAAGCCGAACCTCCCTGCTTGCGTCACTGGAACGCCGTTCGCAGCGCTGCCATCGGTAGCGCAGGAGGGGAAATGATCATGCGGAACAATCAAATGTGCCGGTCGGGCGCCGCTGCGGCGTCCGCGGTCAGGTGTCGTGGGTCTGTTTCTCACCATGCACGTAATCGGGAGACAGGGATCTGACATCCTTCGATAGCTCCTAGATATGCGTAGCTCAGGGCCAAAGAAGCCTGAGGCGAACACTCGGCAAGAAAAGCGTCCTGGAAAAAGCAGTCCTGGTTATTCAAGCTGTCATGAGTCTGCGGATCTCTCTAACAGAAACCCACGGAAGCGTCCGCCAGCCGCCGCTTCCAACCAGGGCTCCAACCAACATAAAACCTCTCCTACGTTCACACTAGGTCCTGCAAAGTAGCCCATTCATGTATAGCGGGAGGCCACAGCATAGGAATTTGGGGGTCATCACGTCGGTGTTTAGTTTGAGAGTCAAATTCTAGCTGCTTATAAGTCATACGTGCGCGTTCGAATAGCGGTTGTACTAGGTTTTTATTAGGAGAGGTGTTTCGAAAATTGTTAGCAGCCTCATCGTTAAACTTGTAAAGGATGCCGTTCTAGATTTCATAATGGGGAAATGTTGCACCCTAGTAAGAGGAAATGTGTGCTGGGGTGTGTTGCTTTCAATGCTTGGCTTGCGACAGACAGTAATATTTGAGTGTCCGTAACACACACCAGCAGTGTCGGCTACGCCCATGGGCTGTGTGATAAACAAAGCATTGATCCCTTCAATGCTCGGAGTAGAAATAAGAGATATGCATGAGAGGTCATGGTGAAAAACAATGACAGCACCACCTTCCGACGCCTTGAAGATAATTTAAATACGCATGAAAACGCAGTGTGTAGGTGTTTAGACGACATTCGTGATTCGACCACTCTGTCGAGTTTTCATTACTGTCTAAATGTTGCTTATAGCTGGGAGAACAATTTTACTTTAAGCGCATTACTTTCAACGACAGTCTTGTAAGGCCTCTTAAAGATTAGGTACTTTAATTAACTGAAGGCTTACACGGCTTTATATTTTGCTGATACTGCCCACATAAATCAGACTATTCTTAAATGCATGCCAGCCTCTATGCAGGAACAGAAGTGATTCACATACTTGGTCAATAAATCATGCTGTCAATCGCTCAATCAATCATCGCATTTTCCACTTCAAAGAGTAAATGAAATTGAAAAGAAAATGCCTTAAGAGCTGTAATAGGCTTCTCATCCGATTGCAGTTAGGAACGTATGCAGTGGCAGTACACGTCCTAATAAAGCTTTCATGTGATATGCTTAAGCACTGAGCGAAGTGTAAACGCTGTCTTTCGAAGACACAAATGCTGCAAACCTGCAGTGCTCAGAAATAGCACATCAGACACTGTGGAGTTTCAGCTTAACTGCACTTGCTCCGGATTCTGTATAAAAAAACCTAACAAATAAGCACGGCTACCTCTGCTCTCAAGCACTTATAACCATTGTACTCAAAGTCGCTCTATGTTTCTGATATAAAAAGCACCTTCAGATTTCAAACAAAACAATGGCCTATTGTTCGTTCCATGCGCACATTCTAAGAGCCAAAGCAACTGGAACTGGCTGCAGTGTACCAAACTGCCTTACAATATTCATGAGTTCAATTCTTACACGCCAGTACACCGTTCGATACGTTGAAAATAGCGTTGCTATTGAAGCGCGTAAAGACCGTGTGTTTTTTTGTATAACGCATAAGGTAAAATATCTAAAAATATTAAGTACAGAAGCGAAGGCTGAAGACGAATGCCGAACTACTCAAAGAATTATGAAGGAAATTTTTGATGTCATGAATATTACATCCTGATATCAAAAGTAAAAAAAAAGTCTCCGTAATGAAAGGTGCGTAGTTTTGATTAAATGTTGCTTCCAACGTAGGAACGTAACACATATTCTCTATATTGGAGAAGCAGAAATAACAGCAGGTTATAGGAGAAAATATTCAAGGCAATTGGCAATGTTCGCAATAGCTTCTGTATAAAATATTAGTAATGTATCGCATCTGATCCGCTTCAGTGTCTTAGCCCGCACATCATTGTAAGGCCTTGCACAACACAGACAAAGCCTTGCACACACGAAATGGCAAGGTATCGCTACAGCACAATCAGTAGTAAGACCACATATAACTTCTGTAACCTTCGCACGCTCATTCTGCGAGTAAGCGGAAGTGTGCGTAGATACCACTGGGGTATGCGCAGTGTCGAATGTCGTAAACTTGTGCCACTTGTCCCATTGACCAGAGCGTTCTCATGATTATCACCATCATCATCAGGCTCAGTGCGCCCACTCCAGGGCAAAAGCCTCTTCCACAGGCCCTGTGCTTGCTGCGGCCGCGTTTTTCGACAACACGAAGTGCATGTCGGTGTCAAATGGGAAAGAGCCTTTGTCGATTACGCATAAAATAAAAAAAATAAGGATGTTAAGTGATCTAGTCAGATAAAATATGTCGGCGTTAAAATTACTTCGAATCTAACCTGGAACAAGCATAATGAAAATATTTATCGTTAGGCTATACGTACGCTGTGTGTAGGCGAAAATTAACCCTCTATTGAAAGAATTACACAAAAGTCATTTGAAAAATATTTTCTCGAATTTTATCATAAGTTAGACGAAGAAGAATATATGCAAATATTTTCAGATTTATTGTGACTGTATTAATGAAGGTAGAGGTTGATGCCAAATATGGCACGCTATGCAGATGGGCGAGTGATACTGCTGCCATGGCTGAAAAACAAAATATCACAAATTGAGGTTGTTTAATGTGATGAGTGGAAGGAAGCAAAACATTTGCTTCCTGTATTGAGGCATAATTGTACATTTCACTTAGTGCATCTCACCGCCGTTATCTATGTACAAGATGGCCGCTTACACGTTCGGTTATTCGCATGTTGCCGCATTGCTATGCTTTCCTGCTTGAATTAGCAGCCACTGATTCGCGGTTGGGAGCGCCAGTTGCCGAGGAAATCGGAAAAGCTAAATGTGGACTTGAACTGGTTGGAGCTAACATACTTTTTTCATGTACCTACGCCAATATTGTAACAACAAAATTTACAGGTACATTTCCTGGCACCTCAGTCTTTCGTGAACGAGCTAAAACCTACCACCACAGCCTACATCCTGCACAACAGAGCTGCACTGCATGATCTCAGAGGCTGTGCTTTATTTAAATTTGTATGGTAGCGCACAACATAGATGGCAGCATATTGCGCATTTCGTCACTGATATTCATGCTGTCCCAAATATGGCACATACCGATTTCCGGATGTATACCGTAATGGCAAAAGAAATTGAGAAAAGTAACGAAAAGCATGAGTTTTTAAGGTCATGCGATATGCCAAAATAATTTTTTCATGCTTCTGCAGCGAAAAAAAGGTTGTGATAAAAACATCGCGATCTATGTTGTTTGCATGCCGAACTTGCACGTGCACTGCTAAATCTGTTTCACGCCTGTTTTTTGTTCTGCTCCATGGATGACAGCGCTTTCTTATGTTAAGTGCGCATAACTATGAGAATTACTCTGGCAGGGTCATATTCTCAACTGGATCTCTTGCGCTCTCAGTAAAAAAAATTTAATCGGTATGTGTAATAGAGGGTTAAGAGACGCCATGCCTGAAACAAAGCTGATGGATTATAAAGCAGTAGTGCTCCCAACGCTTGAGTATGATAGTATAATCTGGGACCAACATAGTAAAAAGCTAGTTGATGAAGTAGAACGGATCCAACGAATGGCAGCCAGGTGTATTTAATCATGCTACCGGAGGACGCCACCAGTGAGGCGTTACTTCACAGGGGAAACCTTGAAAAACTGCCTTACGTGCAGTCAAATGGTGCGCTTGAAGTTGTTATACGAACTGTATAATCGAAAATTCGGCAGATCCCACGCCTTGTTGGAATCAGTTTCATGCGATGCAATCGGCGAGTAATTCTCTATGCTCCATTTCTGTCGCTTTGAGCCAAACGTTACGAGGTGTATCGACGTATCTTCGTAAGTGTACTAGTTAGGTGCTCATCGTGGACTTAGCAAGGACGTCGACTAAACTGGCGCTTAAAGGGTAACTTTAAAAGCGGAGCCAATCCTGGAACCACAGACGTTAATCTGATATGATGCCTGTATCGTAGGAGTGGTTATGTAGTGTTTATTGCTTTTTTGTAAAACTAGATAGCCAGCACAACAACCACAATTGACGGTGCACCGGCATTACGCCTGCATAAGCTGTTTTTACAAACCAGTTTATAGACCTGGCGTGGCTCTATGGTAGAATACCTGATTGTGACGCAGAATCTTCGGTTCGATTCCTGCTGGGATCCTAATTCTTATTCCTAAGGCTTTTCTTAACGCTCTCGCATTTAAACGACCATGGTCTGTTCTCACCGTTCCTGGGTAGATATAAACTGTCAATCACCTGTGGCGCATACCCGTACACCACTGCCCGTGGCAAACGGGTATGTGCCACACGTGTGTGGAGGAAAGGATTTGACGACATTATTCATATCATGAATTCACGATATGAATATCATGATATGAATTCATATCATAAATCAACGTTATTCATATCATGACCCGACAGTCATATTCGGCAATCCCTCTTACCCTCGCATGCCAATTTTGGTCTACATCGAATTAAGGAGGCGATCACGAGAGCACCCAGACGTAGGCGGCTAGATAGATAGATAGATAGATAGATAGATAGATAGATAGATAGATAGATAGATAGATAGATAGATAGATAGATAGATAGATAGATAGATAGATAGATAGATAGATAGATAGATAGATAGATAGATAGATAGATAGATAGATAGATAGATAGATAGAAACGCTCAAAGTGCCAAAGGTTCGCTAAGAAATGCTTCGCATTTAAAATACTAAACATAGATCCTGCTTTGTACTTGTACCCTCTAGCCCGAGTGTCACGGCTTATCAATCATTCAGAGGCTATTTTACCCTATGCTACAAGAATTGATGTATTCATGTTTTCCTTTCTGCCTCGTACGATTGCCGACTGGAACATTCTCGATTCCAGGGTATTTGTTGATTGTGAATCAACGGACGGCTCTCAGCGACGTTTGTAATTGATTTAATCATAGTATTGTATCATGTCATTTTCCACCCATGTAAAACTACGCGAGGGCTTACAGTAACTTAAATTGAAAAAAAAGCGGTCTAGCAATACTCAACTGCAGGAATCAGCAAGTTCTCTATGCAGCTACATATTTATTTCATTTATTTCATTTATTTTATGTATAATACCCGCAGGCCCAACCAAACTTTTACTGAGAGGAATGGGTTACTGGTAACATGAGATGATGTACAACACAATGAGTGATATTTGACATGCATTGTTCAGTAGGAATGCAAGGATTGAAAAAAGAAGCTATTAGAGGGTATTTGAGAAATACAAAAATAACAAGATTTACAATATATACGCATATAAGTACAACTGAATTCTAGTTAATAATATTGAGGCATCACGAAAAACGGAATTGACTTAAACTTCTACGCGGTCGGTTTCACCAACAGCGATAGGTGCGTGGCAGTGTCAACATATAGTAAGAATAAATGTCAATATGATAGTTATGTACCAGTGTTTATCGTGGAAGACTCTGCAACAATTAAAGCGGTTGCTGTAGCTAACAAAGCTAGCGCTTTATTATTAATACACCTCACTACGAAATATATCTTAGATCACATACTCTGAAGATACTACAAACACCGGCTATATTGGTGTCTTTGCTGTAGTACCATTTAGTGGAGCAGTCCTTGTTGTAGTATGATTTGAATATTGGTACAGCGAGTTGTGATGAGATGGTTTTATTTACAGGAGATGGAAGATGGTGGTAGCGCACTGCGGCCTTGCAAAAGCTCTTCGTTCTCTTCCTCTTCTCTTCTTCTTATCCGCCTTTCGCATGTCTGTTACATTCCCCCGCATGCAGACGAAGCCCGTGGGCCGAATTAGGGTAGACAAGGAGGGTAGAAAGGTTTCAGGCGAACAATATGAGTGAGCTGCCTTCTGCTTGATCGTCGACCATTGCTCACGAAGCGAGCTATTACGTAAGTGAGCTGGCTGAGATTGTCCACGACTACAAATGGGCCCAAATATCGTGACAAAAGCTTTTGACACAATCCGCGCTTTTATTGCGGTGCCCAAAGCAACACCAAATCGCCTTTTTCGAACGATACTTGTTCGTGACGGTCGTCGTATCGCTCCTTCGAACGACATTGTGATGCCAGAGTCCGAAGACGAGCAATTCAACGGGCGTCTTCCGCGAGGCGCTAGGTCTGCGATACAGAATCATTATTGTGCAGAATAAAGGGTAAGAAATTGTCCAGAGGTCTTCGCGGTAACCTTGCGTACAGGAAATAAAACGGACTAAAGTCCGTTGTTTCGTGTTTCCCCGTGTTGTCAACGAGACCATTTCTCTGGGGATGATACGGCGTTGAATGACGAAACTGTGTAGTACACATACGAAGTAATTTTTCAACGGCATCAGCAGTGAACGGGCGTCCACGGTCACTGATAATACGCGGTGCGCCATGGTGAAGGACCAGGGAGTGCAGCAAGAAGACCGCCACGGAAGCAGCGGTGGAAGAGGACATGGCTGCAGTTTCCGCATACCATGTAATATGGCCCACGCAGACGATTATCCAGCGGTTCCTATTGTTAGATAAAGGAAATTGACCTACAATGTGATATCCTACTTCTTTGAAAGGCGTACTGAGTGGTGTCAATGGCTGAAAGGGACCTGGCGCTGCGGTGGCCGGTCGATTGTCACGTAGGCACGTTTCGCAACCAGCGACATAGCGCTTGGTTGTTTCGTATATCTTGGACCAATAAAAGTGTTCCTGCGTGCGGTGCAGCGTTCGTACGAAGCCGAAATGGCCGGATGTCGCATCGTCATGCATGATGCGTAGAACATCGGAGCGGAGGCTCTCGGGGCCAACTAGCAGAAAACGCACTTCAGGCCTGGAGTAATCAGTCTTGTAGAGCAACTTGTCACGAACAGTAAAGCGACCGTTGCCTTGGGAAGTACGGGCGGCGATACAAAGCGGATCCAGGGTGAGATCGTTGCGTTGTTCTCGCTGAATGTCGGCCGCGTGGAGAAACGTGCTAGTAACAGCAGCGAGACAGTCGTCAAAATTATCAGCATCGCAGTCGGTAGTCGCAAGAGGAATCCGAGAGAGGCAGTCTGCGTCAGTGTGACGACGGCCATTCTTGTATGACACCGTGAAGTCGTATTCCTGAAGGCGCAGCGCCCAGCGTGCGAGGCGACTAGAGGGATCACGAAAACCGATCAGCCAGCATAAGGAATGATGGTCGGTGATTATCTTGAATGGTATCCCGTAAAGATAACGGCAGAACTTCTGTACGGCGAAAACAGCTGCCAGACATACCTGTTCCATAGGCGTATAATTGCGTTTATATTCTCTCAGGCAACGGCTGGCATATGCGACGACATGCTCATCACCACTGTGACGTTGTACAAGCGCTGCTCCTATGCCAATACCACTAGCGTCGATATATAAAAAATAATCATTCCAGTCTAAAACACGGGTTTTCTGGAAACTTTACAGCGTCATTCGCGTCAGCATGTGCACAGGCACACCATCGCTTTTAAATGGCTACTTGGCCGGTGTTGCCACGTGTGCTAATACAACACCTGGATATCGCGGTTCCTATTCTGGCTGCAGTTATAGCTGGATGCGCTTCTAGATTATCTCTAAATCAGAGTACCGAAATAAAAAATCATTAAAAGAAGCCTAGCCGCGTCATATGTGAAATATGCGCGATCAGACAAAAAGCGAAGTAGTCACATCTTCGCCCTTTTACAGCCGCGGTTGGCTAACTCTATAGAAAGTCTGTTGTTCCCATGATTATGCTTATTGACTGCAAATGTCCTCACACATATGTATGAACGTTTACTTCAGTCGACATCGCATGAAACAGGGCAAGAGCCGTTCCCTCTATTAAGGCAGAAATCACGCTGGCGCAGAGAATTATAATTGGCTCATATTGCCATTTGATATGTAACACAAGTCCCCGATAAAAATTTAATAGATAAAATGAGCGTTAAAAGGGCCATTTAGATAAAGAGACCTCGACGCCAAGCTTTCAGGTGAGTGGGTTCTATGATTCTCAGTTATACGTAGGCAACTATATCTAAATGCTAGAACGAATGTTGCCTTAGACATGTTTTAATATGGATTTAAGTTCACGTAAATGCTAATCGCACATAGCAGTACTTTTGTGAAATTGTCATCAATATCAATCATTTACTGGCTAAATTTACTGACACTGAGCGAGTAGCACTGACGTCATAGATATAAGCAGGGGCGTAGCAGAGAAGACGGGAAGGGTTGGTGGGTTCAAACCTCCGCGATTTTTTTTTAATTTTTATTGTGTAGGCATAGAAGCACACATACAAACGAACGCCCGAACATACAAAACGTATCGTTCACCGTCGCCCCTCCCCCACCTTCGAACAAAATTTATTGCTATGCTTCTGGATATGGGCGGCGAGGAGATACGGAGTCTCCCTCTATCCAATGCGCCTGTCTTGAGTGCTAGCTAGGATAGCGCTAGCGCGTTCCTCATGCGTTTGGCTGTCGGCGCTCTACGAAAGCGCCACGCGGAAGCCCTGCTCGACAATTTTGTCAATACTTTAAAGACTAGTGAAGTTTTTACATTCAAAATAATAATCTTGTGCGAAAAGAAAGCACAGAATTGTTTGCAGGCGCTCTCTGTTTACAGAACATGTACAATGAGGTCCCATAGCGCGCTGGTCGCCACGATGGGGCATTCTTAAACAAGCTCCCTGCATGAAATACAGGCGATCCCTGTGGGCGAACTGTGTGTCATACACTAGCTCTTACCTTATGTCTGTATAAATAAATTGGGGATACCATAATAAAGTCTAAGTGAAGCGATGGCGCGGACGCAGTAGAAATCGACATTTATGAATGCATACACAATTAGCCGTTCTTCCGTGAAGGTTAATAAAGGTTTTCGAAAATAATTTCTTACAAAAGTGAAAGAAACTGGCACCTCCAGTGACTTGTGCGCGGTCAACACGATTAATGTGCTTTCTTGGAAGTTTTTGGATGTTTCTCCATCATTATATCTCAAGTGATGTCGTACTCTACGTTTATTGGTCAGTTTCCTGCTGCTTCTCCTTTTTAATCCAGTTAATTGATTTGCCGGGGCTAAAACAAACGTGAGCATATGCCATGCCTTCCCTCTAACACCATTTCTACCGCTCCTTCTCTCTTCTAGTGAACTTGCAGTATCTATATGATTAAACGTGCATAAACGAAAGCTTCCTGTGAGAAGGAAAAGCAGTCTATGAGGCGAATCATGTGGAATCGAGCAACGCGAAGGCGAAAAAATATCACAACATAGTTCGCTGGACTAGCTCTCCAAACGACGGCAGTAAAAAAAGCGCCTGTCCTGTTGTCTCTTCCTCGTCCGTGTGTGTTAGCGCTATGCCCCATTCTGAAGTAAAAAAGGACCCACATGTGTTAGGAATCGCAGTGAAAAACAGAGAACTTATTACAGGAAGTAGCTGCGAAGCTGGGTATCAACGAGATGCAGAGACCATAATGGACTGTTTTAGTGCGCAACATTATTCCGTAAGTTCGCAAGCAATTGTGGAGGCAAATTCGTGTCTATAACTGAAAAGGCGCGGCAGCTACCTGACAAGTGTACATATGGCCCAGCTGAAAACAAATAATGTTGGGATGGCGCAATTGAAGTTGGGAGTGCATGCACCTAATTTTGCGGTTGATATGGAAATGGCAACATATGGACCACCTTGCGGTAGGAAATCGTCAATAAGCGACGAACGTGCACTGGACGGCGTCTGAGTGAGCGCTCTCTACTACTCAGCGAGCAGCGCAGCCCACTCCGAAGTAAGAGTCTTCCTCGCAGAAGTGGTGGTTGCATGCGCGTATGGCAGCCGATGGCTGCTTACCATTTATTTTACAATCCAAGCTACACGCAGCTTCTTCACACTGACACGTGTGAAGGCTGACACATGGGCTGTGTTGCGTACGTCCTGTACTGCGGCACCGAGTACTGGCCTTCCCTCAGCGGCGCGCATATTGCACTGCTTTCAAGTGTTCTCAAGCACACAGCCGAAGCGGGAAAACATCCTCATTTAATCACAATTAAAGAGCTGCTGGCATTCTAAAACTTCGTTTTCTGCGCGCGTAGGCGCTCCTAGAGAAGACGACATCGCTGCTGATCCTGTCTAGCACGTCACGCCGACAATGGCGCCAGCTTTTTCCTGTGGTGGGCCTCATGCCCAGTAAGGAACTCTTCGCGGCCGACGAAGGGTCGCTCTCTTTTCTCGCACTGCTGTCGAGCTACCCTCTATTTCGTTCTCGCTGCTCATACCTGTATTTTTCGAGGTACTCAAAAAGACGTATTTTTTCTAAGGCGCACTCTTTTGACCTTGAAGTGACGACTGGGCAGGCGGTTAAAGCGTGCCTTGATGCGCTCGAGTGTACCGCAAACTCAAGCGGGAAGCCATAGCACAAGCTTTTCATGTTGATATTGGTACCCTTCGTGTAACAGCAAAAAAAAAGGCACCACGCATGCTTTTATTAGACTCCTTTTGATGCTGCAGGCTTCAGGAATCAATCATCGTGTCCTTCTTTATTTATTTCCGCACCATTCTTCCACTGTCAAGTACAGGTGTGCGCTTGATTGGCTACACGAACAGTGGTCTGCAATGTGGAGAAAATCCCAATAGACCCGTATCTCTTCCGTCCGTATTTTGTATCGGCAGCACATGGCCTATACAAATGAACAGGTACTTGCCAAATAACAGAGAGATGCTATAAACAATCCCGCTGTTGCACACAATGAGGGCACGTTTTTGCAAGTAGAGAGGGCATTTTGTAGTTTATGACTCCGCACATATGGGCTTGATTGTCGGGCGCTGAAAACAGGTCTGGAACTTCGTGTTTAGCGGCTTCATTATTTAGGTGGTGGTTGGACACAAGGCAACAACCACTGGCCATTTATCTGTCCAAGATTCGGGGACCTTTTGCTTTTGTTTCCATAGACTTCGCCTTCTTTGAATGCTTCTGCTCCCTTACAAGGCCGTAAACATGCAGGATAACAAAGAGACTAGAAAAAAAGTTAAGGACCATGCGGCTTGCAACGGAACGAACAATGGAAGGCGCAACATTGAGAGATCCGCGGACGGCAAAATGGGTCAGGGAACAGACAGGCGTTGCGAATATTGTAGCTTACATCAAGCGAAAGAAATGACAACCTGGTCAGTTAAACAGCTTGGTGGACAAGCTAGCTTAGGGTCACTTGCAGCAACAAAATTTTTATCAAGAGATGGGAAATGCAGTCGAGCAAGGAAGCGATTTAGATGCGATGACGAAATTTAGAAGCTCGAAGATATAACATAGAATGAGCTCGCACAGGATAGCGTAAACTGGAGATCATTGGGCAATGCCTTCGACCACACCTGAATGCTCGTTAGCAGCCGCTACTGAAGCGCCCTACAGCTATCCTGCTATCCTGCTAATAGCTGTCCGGCTAACACATATAGGGCTATGCTGCTACAGCTATATGCGTCAAAAAATTTTGGTACTTACATTTTTGAAGAGCCACTTGACTGTGGACAACAATGCCAGCCTCCTCGAAGTCTTGTTGCAGTATTTATCATTCACAATTTTCTGTGTTCAACACCAGTTACTAATCACCACGAGCAAGTTTTCTAAAATAAAACACTGAAGTGGCTAGGGTGCGCTACACTCCGTGAGATTATGGGAAACTTTCGCGAGCGCCGTCTGCAAAGACCATGTCAATGCATGAGATCCGTATGTGATGTAATCATGTCATCACAGGTCGTCGAATTTGCGACGTCATCAGCGTGCACCGTGGCATAACATGATAACGTCGTAACTTAACATCGTCGTACGGTCAAATGTGGGCCCGTCCCGGAAGCACCCCAACACCACGTAAGCCGCAGAAAACTGCATTGCAAGGGGAGGGGCATTGCAATCGATTGACAAGGTCTTTTAACAGTGTCTCTCACACTGCAGTTTATTATGTCTTGCAGGTAGTGTGGTCCCCGATTGTGTAACCTAATGCGTAACGAAATGTACGGCAGGCTTTCTCCTTCAAGTGTTCCAGAATGTGTAAGATGCTGGCAGTTTAGTAACGCGGATGGGCTTTAATTGTCCTGTGGCTCCCCGCGCCAGCTCATCTGTTTTGGCGTATGTTTCATCGTCTACTCTGCTACAATCAATAGCCTTTCAAGCACTAGTACAGAATTTACAGGGCGGATACACCTTGTAAATCACTCGGATTGTAGTTGGCGCAGATGACTCAATGCACAGGTATGTGAGTCGATTCTGATTAAACAAATGAAGCAGTGCAGTTTTCGTACCTTATAACACTTTCCTTATAAATTGTACGAATATAACACAAATGTTCGTGCATATTACAAACCATCATATGGAATCGCTTTTCGAGCAGTTAATCACGCACTCGATTCATTTTGCAGCATACTTTCTTGCAATTCTCTGCTAAAAGTTGTAGGTTGCTGACGAATTTGTGACCATTTCGTAAAATTCCTTAGTAAAGACAACCGACTGCTTTATTCCCTAGGGGCACATCAGCATTCAGAGCATATTCCTCATATCAGAAGCCACATATTATTAAACAAAGAGATATCGTAAATGAAAGCAATGATATGCTATTTGATGCCATTTGTAATACTGTGGTAGTATGCACGCAAACATTGATTATCTTGTTGGGCGGCTACAAAGTCCACAACATTGCGTAGGCAAATCTTTACGTCAGTTCAACGAGGTCTGCTGCTGAGTGGACGCCGTGGTAAGCAGATTTTCGTTAATCATGTGTCTGGTCTTCACATTAGCTCTACACTACAGCGCAGTTTTCGCGTAAAGTGCGACAGAGACCTTCCCTAGAAAAAGTTGGGCCGAAAAATTCGCCGAGGCGCCCTGCTCATACGCTTGCTTTAGCTCTCTGGTGTTAGCTGTCGCTTGCATCGCACATGAATTGTTGTCATATATAAATAATCGGGCTATTGTGTGCTCTTGCAAATACTGACTGAAAACAGATTCGCCTGCCCAAGCTGTATTCACCGCAGCCTGAAGCAATATTGAAAAAAATTCGGACTTTCTTGTACAATGCCTTGCAAGAAGAGCCTATACCAAGCTGTTTTTTGGACGCACTTGTGTAACCTAAAGAGGCAAAGATAAGTCTGCAGGATTCCTACAGCTTAAGGCAGTCTGATTCTCTGGATATAGTTGAGATATTAACACCATGATGTCATTTCGTGTGCTATGTGTACTGTGCCTTGTCTCGAGCATTCTGGGTGAGTTTCTAAAGTATATCTAAAACTAAACTGTGATTAGACTTATGTTTCACTGGTTTGCCTAGTAATGAAACTGCCGATTTATTGTAAAAATTCTTCTTTCTTTTTTTAATTTCATTGGTGGTGCGATAGAAGGCACAGCTTTTGATCACCTGGACTGAAATCTGCTGAACTGACCACTGTTTTTTCTTGCTTTCTTTCTTGTCCTCCACCTTCTACTCCTATGCATAATGCGAAAAGAACGGAATTGAGTGAAAAATATCATTACAATATTTGAATGTTTATGGTCTTGTTTTTCGAGGTTGGAATCCTTATGCTTGCAGACGCGCTGCATACACTTATTAATGGAGTGGTAATTTTTTTCCTAACGCTATTTAGTAGAAGTCATAAGCTCTATCGAAAGGGCGGACGACTTAAAGACATGCGAACGCATTGGATCTTTTCTCCTGGCCAGTAAATCACAGGCAACAAACATCGAATACGCGAATGTTGGGTAAATTCCTGCTTGGTAATCGCGCCAAAACCGCGTCTTTTTTGACCATGAATGCGCAGAACAATGCACTCTCAAACAACATATTCACGCCTGTAAACGCACTCACCAGCCATTTCAACAGCTTGCTGGTGCACCGACGCGGAATACAACTACGTGGTAGGGGGTTGCTTTATTTGATAGCAGCAGTGTCAACATTGGTTCCTTTTAGTAGGAATTATTTTGCTTAGCTGTTTCAACAGTTGCTACTTAGAAGCCATTAAAATGCTTGCTCATCTCTGACATTACGCCTGAGGCGTCTAAAAACATGTTTTGCACGCTTCGCTTGCGTTGTTAAAGGCGGTCTGAACTTTTCTCCTAAGTCTGACTTGAGCTGAGCAGTGTCGTAAATGATTACTCATTGTGGACCATAAACGTTTAAACCACTGGGACACCCAAGAGAAACTGCGTCACGTCTACTTCTACCTAAAGTGACCTGAGGACGTGGTTCGATAACCTTGACTCCACACTTCAATCATAGGATCTTTTCCGGACGAGATTCCTAAACAACTTGACGAGCGTCTTCCGCAAGAAAGGGGTCGCAGCTATGCTGGAGACACGTGTCCAGCTACCCAAAGAAAAAATTGCGGTCTACGCGGAAAAGATGGCTTGCTTGTTTCGTCGCGCCGACCCCAGCATGCCTCAAGAAAAGAGTCAGCTTCCTCCTGCGGTGTATAAAACAAGAACTCTTCGCTGGAACGAGAAGGAAACCTCCGAAGACGCTAGCGTCGCTGATTTGAGAAGCGTCGACTATTGAGAAAGCGTTGGAGGTGCGGACGCGCGCAATACAGCAGTAGTTTCTTAGATAGAAACTACACCGACGCTCAAGCTCTTCTCACCGCAGTCCTGCGTGAGACGATCAGTGTTGTTGGGCGTGAGGAGCTGCCGAATACATTCCCGGGATCGCAACTTCAGGTGGATTCAATAAGCGACAATAGCACGCGTGGCATAGCCTTTTAAGTGTAGTTTAGCAAGAGAATGGGAAGGGAGAGTGGGTGAGGAGGACTGATGTTAAGGTAAGCAGGAGGGAAAGGAGGATATCAGAAGGTAAATCAGAGAATGCTATGTACAGTATGCATAGCTATGGGAGGGAAAGAGAAGTGATGGCGAAGAGGTGTGATGCGAGGTTAAGAAGGAGGAAATAATGATAAGGAGCTATATAGAAACAGATAAATAAATAAACATGAAAGAAAGAAGAAGATGAACAACGCTGAAGAAGGAACTCTATCTGCGTAGACCAGGTGGTAGCGCTAGGTTGCCAGATCCGATGTTTACTCAGATTTCACAGGCGTCGAACGGGCTATCATTTTTAGCAGGTGTGAAGCTCTATAAGATTACTGCAATTTCTACCGTCCACGTTTCTAGAAATCCTATCAAATTATTCTTTGTCACTACTTCCTGTTAGTATCATCACTACTTACTCTAGGAAAGATATATTGTGTGTGAGAAATGTTTCTCCGTCACTGAAGTATGCAATTGAGTCGACGAACATCACAAATTCGAGAAAGACTTCATTTTTGTCCACGCATATACGCAATCTGCACTCTGTGGTGTCAGATTTCAAGATCACCTTGAATCATATTTGATTCATATTGGTCCCTGTTAGATCACCCTGACTCTCCAATCGAAAGCAAATAAATGAACTCAACTCCCGTGTACAGAAAAATTCCTAACAAAAATATAAATCTCATAAAGTACATGCTGAATACTGAAATATTCAGGCATCGCACAATTTTAGATGGATGGAAAACGCCAGCCGTGCGCTGAGCGCCCAACACACTTACAGCGAAAGCTGGAGGAGTAGCATTCCTAGAGCCTATTGTAGACTCTCTTGCGGCGACTACTGCGACGATGAAAGAATTAACCAGTCAAAACGACGTAGGAGAGAGGATACGAGTGGCTCACACAACAAATGCTCTATCACCTGTGCCACTTCTTTCTTCTCTCCTTCGTCCTTTGACTTGTTCATTCATTCAGTGTTTTGTACCAAACGACGCAGACTTGACCCTTACTGCGAGGACTGGAAGTACACTTGCAAGGGGGTCACTACGCCATGAATATTCATAATTTTGCGATGCAGGGTAGGACCCACTGTGCCATTATTCATCATTTTGCGGAGAAGCGAGGTAGCCAATACACGTCTGGAAAACATTATATGCACTTTGTTGATGCTGTGGTTGGTGAAGATGAATAATGGCTGAGCCCTTTGTTATGTGTCGGAAGCTGTAAACCTTCCACTCATTACGCAATTCGCATCGTGTGCCGCCTGGTGTCCTCTAACACTTCTACCACGCTATATTTCATCTGTTAACGTGAATCCTAGGCTGATATACTCGCTGTAGTGTTCCAGTGGTTATGGTGCTGGACTGCTGACCCAAAGGTGGCAGAACTGTAGCACGGCCATGGCTGCTGCATTTTGATGAAGGCAAAATGATAGAAGCTCGTGTGCTTGGATTTACGTGCACGTTAGAGAACTCCAGAGACTAAATTTCTGGAGCCCTCCAATTCGACAGAAAGTTGTGCTAGTTGGCGCGGATTCATGATTAAAGTAGTTGTATTACAGACTATGGAGAAGCTAATAAGAATTCAGAGTGCAGACACGGACAGAAGAGATGAGATTGCCGTTTGTGTTGTTCTCATCTTTTCTCTACTGTCTGTGTCTGCACGCCAGCTTTTATCACAAAGCCTCCACTACGACGTCTGCCGCAATCATTCCGTGGTGATGCGATGTAAAACCCCAGCAATAATTATTATTACGTTTGCCCGACATTACGCTTGAGTAGGGTCTTTTTGCGAATGAATTGAAAACAACGTCTTGGCTCTTTGATGGTAAAGTCGACTGCCAATCACAGTGCATGGGTTGAAATCCCGATCGAACTCTGTTTTGCCTTAATATGTGCGATAGTGTGTATGGACACCGGTGGCGGACAACTACGCCAACAAAATGGACTGTTAGTGTGATCCCGTAACAGCTTTAGCTGTAAAACACAATCTTACCACATTTCGGCAGAATTTCTGGAAGCGTGTATGGGAGAAAAAAGTCGAGGAAGTTTGGAAACACCAGGCGCTTTTTTTGCAGAATCAGTGACAAGTATGAAAACTGATGTAAAACTTTTCATCCATTATGACGCCGTATTCCTACCATTTAATGTGATGATGCAGCAATGGGAACCTACCACTGGCGCTTACGATGTGCCGAAATGGTCCTAACATTTGCAGAGCCCCACGTTGTGTGTATCTGTACAAAAAATTTATCGGCGAACAAGCCACTACGTATTCCAAACAACGCGGAAGAAATGAATGGTTTTGAAATAAAATAGTTAAAATGGATAACCTAGAATGGTTTCATCTGGGGGGGGTGATTATCGCTACCGGCCTAAGTACGGTTAGAATATTTCCACACAGCGATCGGTAACTTTTCTTTTCGCAGCGCTCAAGGCATCGCCTGGCTGCAAAGAAAGCGGTTACCAATGTAAGTTCGTGCTCTTTTGTCCACGGAGGAGGAGAATAAATCTCAGTGGATGTGGATTCCTGAAAACGTGCTGTCAGAAAAGTAAGAAGTTTCCCTATTTGTTTGCTTTCTTACTCCTGCAAATTTCGCGTCATTAGTCCAAGAACTATTGTTTCGACTAATAGTTATGACAACAACACAAAGGAACCAATAAGACAAAATAGTATATGAGCACGTCAAACGTTTCGTCTTGGGAAGTAATAACGAGTTGAGATAATACTTAGGAGGACTATTGCCACATTGACTTTGCCTCCACGAGATTCAAGGTGGAGGATTTTGACACAAATAGACATTCTAAATATTTGAAATATATATATACAACCATAGAGAATGTACCAGCTATACACTTGTGCTAATGCACAGCTTACTATTGATGCTGATTGTTTCAGGTTCAAAGAAGTTTAAAATAGATGCATACCCATCCACTGCTGACGATAGGTTTGCGCTATTGTACTCTGCTTCGAAAGCTTGATTCTTGCCCTGGAAGACGTGTTGCCTTGGCGGCAGTGTAGTTCGTATGATGATCGTGTAGTTCGTAATCGGGGCGTGCGAAAAATGTTCGCCTTCCAAAAGTTAATAGTATGTTATTCACTGTAACATCTGAATAATAGAGTGTGCAGTTACGGCATGAAAAAGATCATCAACCGTATTGATAAATAGAACACATAGAAACAATATGCATATTTCCACAACGTTACCTCATTTTACAAATATTTTATTTTTTGGCTAGTACTAATACGTGTGCTATACTAAAATCGCCACATATAGAAAACCCTATGTATTTCTCTTGTTTAATTCACACCGTCTCTAAACGTTTCGATGTATATTTTTCCTGCTCAGTGTTTGTATAGGCTCTGAATTACCTGTAGCTCACAGTCATACACCATGGATGTATGTGGATACATGACATACGTGACTGTGGGAAAGATTTTCATGACATACGCCAGGCACGTAGGCAAGGGGGGTGCCCGGGGGGCCCGGCCCCCCCCCCCCCCCCCGAAATTCGTCCGGCCTTCTATATTCCTGGGCAACTTTTGTTTTATTTTTGCCATAGAAATACTTTCTTTCTAACAATTAGGCCTTGGCCCCCCCCCCCCCGAAAAAAAATCCTGGCTACGTGCCTGACATACGCAACAGGCATGTCATGTTATTTGTGTCATGATTGCCAGTCATAATCGTCATACTCTCAAACCCTCCTATGCCAATTTCGGTATATACTAAGGTAACAAGAAGATTACCAGAGCGCCCAGACAAATGCTCCTTGATAGATAGATAGATAGATAGATAGATAGATAGATAGATAGATAGATAGATAGATAGATAGATAGATAGATAGATAGATAGATAGATAGATAGATAGATAGATTCAAAGTGCATTTAGTTCGCTAAGAAATGGTTCGCAATTAATGGCTACAGATACGACATATGTGGTGTACACCCGCTACGCGACTCTCAACTTTGCTGACACGGAAAAGTAAATCCGACTGGAAAAAATTTTCTATGTTTTTCCTTGAATGCATTACCTTCGAAAGGGATATAAAAGGAGTGGTAACACGGAGTTTAAAGGGCCCCGCATCAACGTCTGAATATACAAAAAGTGAGCGTGTTATTCCCTGTTGCCATTTCCAGTCTTTTCGTCGCGCTTCCTGATGCCACGAGTTTGGCCAACGTGACTTAATAGGGTATAGGGAACCCAAGCCCAAGTTTGGGCGCGACGCTCGCGCGGCTTAGCTATGCGTTACTAGGGGCAAACTCTGCACGCGGAGGCGCTTTGTCGCCGGATTTGCCAGCGGCGGCGGCTAGGACACGTGTGCGCATGCGCTCCTCATTCGGCGCAGAGCACTGCTAGTGAGCAATAGTTACATTGTGACGCACCGCAGATGCAATCTGAGAGCTCTGCGCGTGCGCGGAAGTGGAGCCGGCAGCGTCGTGGCTGTGGATGCCCCAATTGCGATAAGAGCAGTGGCGCCGCTCGACGTTGCTTTGGAAGCCTATAGGCTTTCGACATGACCACGTAATTTTCTTTTACTAAGCTTCCATTCGCCACGCAGTCACATGCCCGTTCTGCCTTGCTTTATTGAATACCGAAGACGATCAAACGATTTACCTTCGTTCAGTGCGTCTTCGAATGTGCAAGGCGAGATAATAGCGTGCCGCCACAATGCTCGAAATCGTCATAGGCTCGACGCTCTGTGCGGGCATTCTCCACATGTTTACCGAAGAAATAAGCGGCGGGGAGGAGATAGCGCCTGTAGGAAGCAACACGAGAGCAGCAGCTTTGTCTTGGAACTCGGCGTGGTTTCGGGGCCCTTTCACATGTTATGCATGCGAAATCAAATAAATCTTTGTGACCGATATATTTCATAAAATACAGGGCCACGGCTTGTCAGATTCATTGGCATGCAATACATACATACATACATACCTACATACATACATACATACATACATACATACATACATACATACATACATACATACATACATACATGCATGCATGCATACATACATACATACATACATACATACATACATACATACATACATACATACATACATACATACATACATACATACTGTAACAACGAAAAGCGCCACCGGGACTCGGGCGCTCACCCTCGCTCGATCGGCTAGCGTGAAGCAGAGAACGACGAACCTAGAAATTAGAACAGGCGGCCCAGCTTATGGCGTTGTATTTGGCTATCTCAGTACAATGGCTCCGTCGTCTAAAACGAAGCCTTCATGGCCAACTCCGGCGATAGTTCAAGGTCAATGGATGTCAATAAAATTTGCTGGGTACGTTCATTTTCACGTTCCCGTTATTTATGCCAAATTACAAGCTGGGGACATACGTATATTCATTACAAATCCATTTTATTGATTCCCCGACTCTCCCCACCTCGCTTTCCAGAATAAGTGGCAAAATTGGGTGCGTGATGTCATTTTTCTTAAAGCGGAAGTGAGGGAACCGAGGGGCCACTAGAGCGTCTGCTATCCGCAAGGCAATAATCGCGTGTGTTTGGCGATCGCTTCGTTGGCTGGGCGTGTGAATTTCAGTTCCTTGTGGTAATGCGTGCGATTGGTTGCAAGTGGTGTTGCGTTGTGGGCTGCACACGATTCCCCGTTGGCAGTCACGAAACACTCGCACCTAACGATTACCATGCGTCTTTATATTAGAGCTAGCAATGCAGTTTACTGCACGGAAAGCGCGGCAATACCGTACCGGCTAAAGAATGCACATGCGTGAACATTACCGTACGGAAACACTTTCCGTAACGCTTATAGGGTGCACTGGGCCTACCGGTATACGGTGAGCTGCGCGTCGAGCGAAACAACGTAGCATAATCTAGTAACGTTGCTGCGAAAAGGTGGCTCGTACTTGGCTTATATTAAATATCTCCGGCCCTACCAACGCGATGTTGAACGCCGCTATTGCCAAACTTGTCCACTCTTTCCATAGCAATATTAAAAAGCTTTAGTTTGTCCGCAAACATCTCAGCGGTAGCATTTCACCCGATCGCGGACCCGCAAACTTGTGCCGCCTGGACATGTGGCGCCATCTGACGGTGAAATGCGCAAACAGGCAATCAAAGAACTAAACAGGTGTCTCTACTTCATCGAAGAGGAATGGAATGGCGATTTCAGTTCGCCTACAAATACGTCCGAATCGCAGCTGTCATTTTCCGACAACTTCGAGGAGCTTGTGCACGTAGCACGGTCAGTCACGCACAACATTTATTTCCAAGGGACTCACCTTTCCCCTGAGCGTGTGCTCATCGCCGCTTTCGCAGCTTTCATACTACGCGCTAGCGGGACCGGCATGCCTTGCATGATTTCCGGTTTTTTCCTACTTATACGTCACGGGAAGACAGTATGCTCGGTTGGGTTTCGGTTTCGGTGTTGCGCTTTTTTGCTTATTTAAATTTATTCCCCAATTTTCCGAGTATTTCTTCTTTCGGCCCCGTGACAGGAGCGTCTCAGGAACATAAAAGCACCATTACTTTCACATGGCCAAAAAAATCGCCGGAGTTCGCCTTTAAGTGGGTCGCTACCTTCAAAAACGTATTTTTTGAAGAACAAATTATTTTTTGGGATTTAATATTTCCAAGTTCCCTGTCTATTTCAAACTATTTAGCGTAAAGAATTATCTAGTTGTCTTGAGCAATTCGAAAGTTATGGCCATTTTTTCCAACCCCTCCAAGACGCAGCCGGAACCGAAACTGAACTTTTCCGATTTCACAACACCTGCCATCTCGTCATAAATGTATTGTCGTACACATATTACGTAATGCTAAGTTCTCTAACTACTTTCTAAAGCTAGCGGAACATATTTTTATTTATTTTAAAATTTCCGCTACAGGGCTGCGGCTGTCTTTTTTAAGGCGCGCGTTCTCGCTCGCTCGCTTGTCTGCCTTTTTTTGTGTATGCCATTTCGAGCTCTTGGACTTAGTTATGGCTTTTCAAGGACAAAGTTATGCACTTCATGAGATATGGCGAAGTAGAGGAGGAAAAAGAAGCGTCAACGCAAGTTAGGGAGTTAGAATATCAAGCGTGAACCCACTGTCGAGCACATCGATGAGAGTCAGCTGGAGACACAAAATGAACTTGGAAAACATCGTGCTTCAGGTCCCTCAAAAAGACATCGTGCCGCTTCAAAAGTGGTCCCAAGCTATGAGCTTGGTGAATTTGAGGCATATTGAACGTTGCTTCGCGACATGGACACTCGGTTGAAATCTTTAAAGCCGTTTTTCTCAAAATTTTTTTATTCCTACAGTTACCCGAACAGTGATAACTTTCCTTAAAAAAATATTTTCACATAAGATTTGTCGTACAGTTTCTTTATAGGTTCAACTGTACATTCCAGCAGAATGATTCAAAACAAGCGGTAACTTTATGTACTATGGCCAAGTATGTGCGGAACAAGCCTGTTAAATATCAACTTTATCAGTCTTTTTTATGATAACGCACCTTAACTTAGAGATATGGTGTTTGTTGAGGTTAGATGCACAGTATATTGTTATTACTACGTACCTGCGAAGTCGCGTTTGAATCCCACCAACACTTTTTTAGTTATGACTTTATGAATTGCATATTTTGGCACATTTTGATTGTTGTAAATTTTATTTTTGATATTTTTGGCAATTTAAGAGTTTTAAACATTAACTTTACCTAAGCTCTACAAACAAAACCAATAATATAACTATTGGACAAAAACTGTAAAATTTTTTCTCGATGGTGGTGACCTGCCTAAAGGCAGAAGCCGCCTATTCAACTGCGTCATTGGCGTTGCGGACCGGTCTCCCTAGGAACGTCGCCCATGTTTTCTCGGTGGGCCATGCATCCCACATACCTGTCGGCGCGCCAAGCACAGTTCAGGGATGGCTTCCATGGCCCCTTGGTACATGTCAACCTGTCGGCGCTGCAGGCACCGTCTGGGGACGGCGTTCAGGCCTTCTTGACAGCTCAGCTTCTTCTCACCGAAGCTGCCACCAGTTCCCAATATATCATACGAGATCAGCTTGTCTGGGAACGCTGTTCACGCCTCCTATGGCATGGATCCCGTGCCCAGGACTGTGACCAGATCTGTGCCTCCAAGAGACGCTGTACACGCGTCCTTGGTCAACGTTTCTAGAACCAGGTCAGTTTCGCAGCTCCGTTTGCGTGCCGGCACAGATGGCCTACGCGTAAACTTACGGTGCTGCTGCTCCATTTTGCTTCACTTGCCGTGGCCCCCGGGATCGGATACGGCAACGCACCGTTGCTCTCAATTGCGCGTTGGCGAAACTAATCGCGGAGGCGACGCACCTGCCGCAGCGATCTCAGACGCACGAGTAGTAACCGCTTGCGACGCGTTGCGCGTTTCTCTGTGCTCGCTTGCTCCGTACTCCGTGCGTGACTGCGAACGGTGATCGCTTGGGAAGCAGTTCTTTCGATTTAGCACGTGTGAAAGGGACAAAGCTGAAGAATGTCATCTTGATGCGCGTGTTGCACGAGCTGCTCGGAAAAGAACACCGGTCATCACTTCTCCGAATCAGGGCAGGGACTTGCAAGAAATATCTTGTGAATGCCAATCCCACCAGAATCGTGAAGACTAACTTCGCTACAAGTCGTCTAACCGAGCTCAGGGAATAAACTCAGGTACCTTGATCAACCATAGTTCGCGTTGTACGACTTTCTCAAGAAATCAGAATTAATTTGCCCGAAAATTAACAACGGTCCTCTGTTTTACGACTTGCTGAGTATGACAAATCTAAGTACATGAGCAAGCGTCATTTTTGCCTACACAGAAAAAATGCAACCGCCGTAGTCGTGTTCGATCCCGCAGCCCTCGGGTCAGCAAGCCGAGCACCGTAACCACTGTTCCACCGTGGAGGCTAAACACAGGTTGACGGCAATGGAATATTCGTGCGCCGAAAGCTGCAGCTGCGATAGGTCACATGGGTGTTGCAGCAGACGACACGTGAGGCATGATGCAAGATGGAACTGCAGCGCCGCTAGTACTTGCGTCGGCCGTCGCGTCCACTTTGGAGAGCAAGCGTCTATGGGGAGCTGCGAAACTAACCTGGTTCTAGAAACGTTGTCCTTGGTCATGGATCCAGCCGCCGTGGGAATCGAGGCCGCTGTATCCTCCGAGAGTCGGCGCGTCACCCGACAACGGTGCAAAGCTCTTGCGTGTCTTCACGGAACTATCACGACAACTCGACCATTTGGCGTCGCTGAACACCGGGTTCTCGCCTGCCGCTTCGACAGCGTTGGTTATTTGGGCAGTAGCGGAGATCCGAGGCTTTCAGGACGACGTCGTCGGGTGGATTGAGACCATCAACTCGCTCGGCACCCCCCATGCCTTGCCTGAGCATCATAAATGGCTAGTAGCCATTGACCGCCTTCGCGATGCCGCCAGGGCATGACATGCCTATGAAGGTGTCCGACAGCGATCCTGGTCTGAATGGTGCGCTATGCTGATAAGTCTCTTTCGCCCGCTCTCAAATACCTGCAACCCCCTCCGTGCGCACCCATTGTGTGCCGCGGATAGCAGCTGCGAGACGCACAACCTAAGCAGTGCAGCTCGGGCCTGTCCTCCCTCGATGACTAAAATCGTGAGGGATGCCGTCCAGACGGTGCAGCTGTGTCCTGCACCAACGTGCCCTCTCTCAGATACCGAGAACCCGAGGTGCAACGCCATGACAGTACATCTTTGTCCTGCAGCTCCTAACAGCAAGCTTCGCGGAACACCCAGTGACAGATACCGACAAAGACCGCAAGGTGGGCTTCGCGGCCGAGGACTAAAACTCCGCGTCGAGACCCACTTCATGACTTTGCTTTCCCGATACCAAGACTGCCTCTGCGCCGCAGAAGTCGATGACATAGGCCGGAAGCTCATCGCTACCATGGCACATGGAGACGTCGGCTCGTCTAATTGTCACCACGCCACCAGTTCCCAAGTCGACGAGTCCATGCCAGCAATCAGTGTTAATGTGCGCTCTGACCCAACAGAGCTACATACGCGATGTCCAGTGCAGCCATTGGCCGAATGCGCACACGGCTGGTACAAGACCTGCCAGTAAAGCCCATGTCCGCTGATGGCTTGACCGATGGTTTCCGCGGCGATGTTGCCACATCTGTGACTCCGCAGCCGACGCCACCAGTATATCACAAACACGCACCGGAAAGTGCTTGCAGAGACGTTCCTATGTCGTTCCACGATGTGTTTCTGTAGATGCCCGAGAGACCAACACGGCTGCAGATGTCAATGACATGCCGCTTCAATCCGAGTGTCGCTCTCTTACGACTGAAGAACGCGAAGACTTGTGGCAGACGCAGCATTCACATGCGTGTGGCGCTAAAGTGGTGGACACTGATGACGTGGCAGTGCGGAAGCTTGCCCGAAGTTGCGAAAAAACATGGCTGGTCCCTCCGTCATAGGAATCGGTATAATACGAAAGTGAAAAGTGTCTTCGCAGAAGTAGTGCTTATTGTGTAGTGATATATGAGAGCTTGTGCAATGTCTATTCGTGTTTGGCAGCTATAGCACTGTTTGACGTGGATGCACCGACTTTGACGCCTAGGTTCATGTTTCCATCGCGAAGACTAACGCCCATGAGCATGGTCAAACCGCTGTCGCTATAGCTGAAGTTGTGAACATATATTTGGACACAGCGAATCTTGAATCCAGCGTAAAGATGACATTAACAAGCTCATAATTTAACACTGGCACCCGACAGGCTGATATGCACTTTTTCAAAATCTCGTCAATTAAGGAGAGAAACGGCACGGTGTGCGCTTTCTAGTAATGGGTTGCCGACGCCTGTGCTCATGCACACACTACCACACAGCGCTTCAGCAACACGGGATGCAGAGGTTCGTAGCTTGAGCCGCAAACGTGCGCGTACCGCTGGCCTTTGTCTCGCTCCACCAAGGCACGACATTCGCCCGTCGAAATCGTGTCCTTTCTGCACTATTCTGATGAGCCGGGGCACGCTAAAACGAAGCGAATGGCAAAGAACGTAACTGCGTTTAGGGTGCTTCGGCAACGCCGGCGCGGCCAGTGTCCCTCGATGGTATCGAGACGCTTTAACCATGACCTCCGATATCGCGCGCTATCTCGGAGTAAGCGCTAGTAATTGTCGATTGTGACGCATTACTTCTTTCCACCTACCACAGACGGCGGCACCGCCCCACCCCGCCCCGCTACGCCCCGCCTACCTACACCGCCAAGAGAGAGCACAGTGCGAGAGACAATAGGCAGTTTTAGAATTGCGTACGCTAAGTTAGCGTTAGCGTTTGCGGCCCGCTATTTCCGTCACTTAACGGGAGCCCGCAAGCGGTTAGCGTACGACGCATGCGCAGTTACGCGAAAAGCCAACGCAAAGATTTGCGTATGCTATTCTAAAACTGCCTAATGTGTGAAAGATATAAGGTGCGTTCGTGCAGTGTCTAGCATCTGCAATATTAGCTCAACACTAGTAAGCGTTCAAGCTCAACGCCGAACGCTCACTTTCTGCGTCGTTCGCCCCGCGCAGGCGACGAGGACGCCGATCGAGATATGGCAGATGTATTGCCCTTTTCGCTGCTGCCTTGAGCGACGGACGCTCACGGCGTTTCTGCTCGCGGTCGGAGCCGCCCTCGATCGGCGTGGTAGCACACCCAACATTGACGGAAGAGCGCGTACGCATCCCAGAAGTCTGGAGATACGCCCTGCACGTGCGCCCTCTTCCGGCCAACATGACACGTGACGACCACAGTGGCAGGCGCCTTGCGCGGGCGGAGGCACTGGCTCGCCACTATGGGAACAAACACGGTATCTTTTAGGTGGACGCCTCCGGTCCTCACCATGGGGGTTGGTACACGGCTGCAGTCGTCCACCAAAACGTCGCAGTGAACGGCCTAACATTCAGGGCACAAATATAACACATGCGGAGGAGGTCGCCATCGCGCTAGCTGCCGCAGACCAGGACTCGCGCGTCATCATTACCGACTCGAGAAGGGCCTGCAGAAATATTGAACAGGGGTACGCTCACCTTGCGTATCGCATCCTGCAAGATAGCAATTACGTCGGGGCCCCCGCGTCCCGGATGATCATATGGGCTCCAGCTCATATGGACCTCGAAGGCAACGAAACGGCAGACGCCGCTGCCCGCGCGCTCACTCTCAGGGCAACGCCTTCAGACCCTTCCGAAATGGATCCCGAACCCAATCCGGCCTTAACGTATAGAGAAATTACTGAGTTCTATCAATTCGGCCACGCAATTTATCCTAAACCCTGTAAGGGCCTTACAAAGGTGGAGGAACGCACACTCCTCCGCCTTTACACCAAAACGCTGCTGTGCCCGGCAGTTCTAAAACATTTTGATCCGGCCTGTACAGGAAAATGCCCATACTGTGAGGAGAAGTCTTCGGACGTCTACCACAGGGTGTGGGCATGCCAGTCAACCCCGAACCTCGCCCCAAAACCACACCCCACCCGGGAGGACTGGGAGGCAGCCCTGCTTGGCTGCTCCGACCTGGCGAGCCAGAAGGCCCTGGTCGACCGAGCTCGAGTCGCGGCGATCGCCAATGGGCTCCTGTAATGAGGAACCCAGTGCTTGTGAGGGGTGGCCCCCTCCGGGCCACCTCGCGCTTACTCCCTGTATATACCTCTAATAAAGCTTTTTCCTCCTCCTCCTCCTGGTAGCATCCTTCGTCGGACGCTTCGCCTGCGTCTCGCTGGCCTCCGCCAGGTCGCAGAGTTTCTGTTCCTCTACCATGTCTTGAGTCATCATCTCTTCGGCGGCTTCAGGCTCTCCCGTTGACTTCCAAGCGCACTCCATTTGTCCACCTGGCTCGCGATGAGGAGAAACTTCATCCTTCGTAGGTGCCGTAGACTCTGCCTCATCCGCGTCCTTGATGTACTCGTGGCTGTCTTCAACAGAAGGATACGCACCAATGACGCTGGCGTACGTTCTAGCACAGTCCTCCCTAACATGCCCAAAAGCACGACACGCAGTGCAGCGCGGAATCTCTCAGTCACGTCTGATATGCCCGCGCGCCTGCGGCACCTCATTCAGATCGGTGCTCGTCCAGGTATAACAACCAGTACATTGCCGCTGTAAAACTTGAACAGACGCGGTAGCTCATCCACTGTCACGCCTTCTTTCAGGACCATCCGCACAGCACGCGTTATTGATTCTGCGCACTCGAAGCCAGGAATATCCCACTCGTCAAGCTGAACGTCCTTCACATCACCCAACTCACTCAGAGCCTTTCGATGAGCTTCTCCTGGAATGTGGAAAGGCACCCAGTGAATCTTGAGCGTAATTTCTTGCTTACAAGGGATAATGATTGCACAATATCCATTGTTCGCACGTAAGCCACCTTCGGCGAGCATGGTGTTCTTCGCCTCTGGCGTTCGGAACATGACAATCCAGAGGTGGCTCATCTGAAACGCACCTATGGACACACTGCGCTTCTAACTCTCCGCTGACGGAAACGCCTCTAGCGGCGGCGCGACCGTCCCTGGGGTGATGGAAGTTTTCGCACGCCGCGGCCGGTGACAACGTTCGTGCCAGCTCGTTCGTGTTTTTTCGCAGTTTTGCGAAGCGTTTCTTCTTTGTTGGTCGTTCCATGGGTCAGCATCGCAGCAACAAGGTTTGTTGCGTTGTGGGATGTCACGATACCCGCAGCAATCCACCTGGAACAAAGTTTTACCACTTCCCGAAGGATCACTGGGAGAAAGAGAGACTCCAACGTTTGATACGCCTTGTTCGCCGCGACAAGACGTTTTGTAATTTTATTAGGTGCATGGTGTTACGGTTATTTTATGGGAGAGGCGCCCATGGAATGAAACATTGTTTCAGACCTGCCTTAATTTTGATACACCCATTAACCATGGTCTCCAAATGGCGATATGTCTTTTTTCACGCTGAATTGATATCGCGAAGACATTTTTTAATTCTAGTTCTTATTTCATGAGCAGCGTTGATGGAACAGACTGGGAGCTAACAGAAAATAGCAGAATTTGGAGTAGGCATTTCGTGGCCAATGCAAAGGCAAGTGAACAGAAGCACCCAGCCTAGCTCCTGACGATTTTTTCCATACCCTTACAAGGCTGTAACAGCTCGCTCATGCGAATGGTACGCAATCTGCGGTAACGTTTATGCGTGTTTCGCATGTTTAAACTCGACAGCGATCAATATTCCTTTCGTTCTAGGCGTATTCGATTCACAGTTTATATCTATAGGGCTAGTGTATACCTGTTTAGCGCTTGTCATGCTCGTATATTATTTGTTAGCTTTACATAACAAAATCTTCGTGCTAAGATCAGTTTTCTGTATCTCTGCACGTACGCGGCCACTGCCACAGCGTGCCTGCACTATCCTGCTTAGCCTGCTCTGCAGTCGCAGGTCGCATCAATGACGCATCTGTTTCGAGAGAGCATCAAAACAACAAAACAGAATGAAATGAAACGAGATCATTGAATAAAAATGCTTGCTTACTCTCAACATCATAGTCTTTGACGGAGCGTTGATGCGCGTTTGGGACACACGCCGACTTGTCACCACGCTTCCGTCCTAAGAGACAAGTACGTTACCACTGTGTATAGTCGCGCTCAATATGACTTGCAAGACGGGAGCGTGCGGCCTCACGAGATTAAAGATTTCGCATTCCTTCCACTAGCCCTTATTTCTACAACAAAACACTGTTATCTCACTGGGGGTTGTTCCCAAATAAGAAAATAATATTAAGTTACAGAAATGAAGCAAGTTGAAGCCGTGCGCATTCGTTAAACTCGTGAGGCCACGCTCTCCCGTGTTGCAAGTCATATTGAGCGCGATTGTACAAGACCTGCCTCGCACAGAAGTTTGCATTTATCAATGTTTACTGCTTTGAAAAATTTATCCAAACCTTTGACGGTCTGAAAACCAGCCAGCAGTTGCAGAGGAACGCGTGCAGACGACACCGTGCTTGCACAAGCAGCCGCGCGTGCGGTCAGGGAGGGAACGCTATCACCCCAAGGACGCGGAAACGGCCGAGTTGGCGCTGAAGGCCGCCGCGCTGGTGTAGCTGCCTACGCAAGTGCAGCGTGCTCATACCGCTGACAGCTTTAAGCACTCCGGCTTCTTCAAGTGGTTCTCGAAAGTCTTCGATTAGATAGGGTCGCTTCGAAGGGTCTCCGTGGAGAAAAACACAAAGGTTCATACCTTCACCTGTCGGCAAAGTCGGCAGTAAAAAGCGGTAGCCCGGTGGTGGGCGCGAAACAGCTTCATCCCGGCCAGCGTCGGCCATTTGTTCACCTCGCAGACAGCGAGCCATCCCGCGTCTGGTCTAGTCTAGTGCCAGAGGTGGATACTTGCTGTCGAAGAGACAAAGGTGGAAAGTGAGAGTGGAACCGACCATATAGTCGCTCAGTTCAGTGCGCGTTATAACGTGTGCGTTAGCCACGCAGTAGGTACTTCTGCAGGGTGTGCAATATTTATTAAGAGATGTTTAGGCATTGCTGAGGAAACAGTCGTTAGCTCTACGTGTGGATGGTTTGTTTTGTGCGACTTTACGTATGAGAAGGCAAAGTTCAGAGTAATCTGTGTGTATGCGCCGACAAACCCTCGTGAACGCTTATCGTTTTGCCTGGAATTGTGCCCTTATTTTGACACAAATAGGCTTCTCGTTGTCCTTGGCGATTCCCGCCAAGGAATAGGCTTCTCGCTTTCCTTGTCCTCAGTGCAAATGATCGATCCAGCTACTTAGATTCATAAGATGATAGTCCTATTTACCTAAGAGAGAGTATTGAGAAATATTCGCTTCAGGATGCTGCTTTCTTCGCTAAAGGAGGATCGCACCGTCATTATACCCATTTTCAGGGTTCTAGTCACGCAAGATTACAAAGAGCTTATGTTATAATAGAGCTGGCGAATGTATGTGATGGCTATGGTGTTGAACAAATCTCATTCAGTGATCAGTCACTTGTTATGTTCTTCTTAGGCAAAAAGGAAGCTCCTAAACGTGCATTTATATGGGCCCTCTGGAAGCTAAATGTGAAACTACTTAGCGATGATAAGTCTATCAGTTGCATCCAAAAAGAACTCCACAAACTTAACACTCGAGCGTTTACAAACTGGTCGGAAAATTGGGAATCATTTAAACCTACAGTAAAGATGGGTGTCATGGAAAGAGCTGCAGAAATCCGATACGAGGAACGAGCTGAAGAGAATAGATCAAAGAAGTTACTTGAGGAATGCAGCAAAGCAAAAACAGAAAATCCTGGAACGTATGGTGACGCTATTAGATACATTAAAAACAAACTCGAGGCTATCGATGTCACAAAATTTCAAGGTGCGGTTGTAAGGGCTCGTGCTGACAAGTTACTCGTAAATGAAACGTCTAGCCAAAGATTTTTGGTTACAGAAAAGTATGCGCGTGCTAAAGACATCACAGAAATCGAATATAATGGCAAATTAACGAGTGAACCGGGAGATATAAAGAAGGCATTTACTGAATTTTATCGCGAATTATTTTCTAGCCGTATCCCTAAAGAAAAAAGTTTTGGAAGAGACTTTCTAAGTTCCTTGACAACACTTGGTACCGAAGATACAGGAATTTTATCGGCTGACATAACTGCGGCGGAGATAGAAACAATTATAGACAGTTTGCATAACGGAAAATCTCCTGGCCCAGACGCAATAACGGCATTATTTTACAAAAGCTTTTAATACAGAGTTGGCCGCCTTATTGCAAAAAGTATTCGCTGAAAGGTAGCCTACCACCTTCATTCAAGAAAGCGCATAGCGTACTGATCCCGAAAAGGGGAGACTCTGTAAAACCGAAATGTGTGTCAGGCTATAGGCCGATAACAATGACTAATCTTCACTACAAAATACTAATGAAAGTTCTAGCGATGCGGTTGCAAACAGTTATATGTGCACTGGCTGGCCCACAATGAACATGTGGAATCAAAGGAAGGCCAACTTTTACGAATATTCATGCAACACGATGCATATTAGAGAGCTGTGACGCTGACTTCAGAAGAGTTGCAATGTTGCAAATTGATCTAGCGAAAGCTTTTGATCTAGCTTGTTATAACATTCTGTTTAAGATGTTAGAACACGTTGGCGTTGGCTCTGTGATACTCCAGGGTGTTAAAATGGCTCACGACAATTGTTAAACAAAGTGAAATGTGAACCTCCAGTCAACTGAAAGAATTAATGTATGTTCTTCTGTAAGGTAAGCTTGCCCACCTTCTCCATTATTATTTGTTTTTTTTTACCTAGAGTAGCCATAACAAAAAATTCAAGTATTCAAGGTTTTCAATTAGGAGCGTGTGAGGTGAAGATATTAGCATATGCTTATGATGTTGCCGTATTTTGCAGCGATCAGGAGAGCGTAACCATTGCCATGAACGTTGTGCGAAGGTTTTGTGATGCTGCCGGTAGCATTGTAAACTTGGACAAGTGTGTCGGCCTGTGGCATGGAAATTGGGAGGTGTTCCCTGCGATTCACGAACGAGTAAAAAATAAGCCTACTACCTATCTCGGTGTACCATTAGAAAATATCGAAAAAAGCGATGACCTGTGGGCTAAAAAAACCAAACAGCTCTCTGTTCTGACGCAGAAATGGGGTGGACGTGATTATCTGTCTTCGCACGCGCGACAATATGCAGCATCTTCTTGGTATCGCGGTTGGTCTATTTGTTCCATGTACTGCCGTTGACCAGGGTCAATATTCAGAGGATTCATAGGCTATTGGCAGTTTTCGTGTGGCAGTCCCAGTATGAACGGACAAGCCGCAACAACCTTTTCTTAAGACTAAAAAGACGAGGATTGGCCTTTCCGCACCTATTCTTGAAGCAAGTTGTTTCAAGGTTTCTTTTTCTACGTGACCAGTGCGACCCATTTTTACGTACATTTCTTGAAATCAAGTTTGCATCAGCTTTGACAAACTTTACTGTTACTTCAAATGATGAGCTCCGTTATGGTATCAGTAGCTTTCTGCGAGAAGTTTTTTTTTGGCTATTCGTTTTCTCAGTGCCAGATTTAGTTTCGATTATCTGTCTAATAGCACTCGAAAGCGCTTGACGAGAGATTTGATTGAAAGTGTTTTTCCTGTTCCTTTGTATCGATCCATGTATAGTGGAGGCCAAGGAGAAGACGTTTTGAAGAGAGTTAAAAAAATAAGCGTACCAGCCAGAGTTAAAACTTTTTTTTTTAAGTTACACACTGATACGCTGCCGGTTAAAACGTGGCTAGAGCAAATAGGTGACTTTTTACCGTGGGGATCCAATTGCTTACTGTGTCGAAAACCAGAGTCGGTAGAGCACGTCTTTATCAATTGCGGGGACGCCTTTTTATTTTGGGATGTTCTCCAAAGAACACTTATGAAGGATTTCCCACTTACGCGAGATTCGGTTCTTAGCAATAGAACCGGGACGTTTAAAATACGATATGTTCTTTCTCCTTGGCTTGCACAGCATATGGCGAAGCCGCATGGCAGTTAGGCATTGTGATTTAGATGCTCGGCCAGTTCGTATTTATTTTATTGAACAAATGTGAAATTTGCGAGAAGTATTTGCAAAACTTTGCTACGATGATGAACTACTGAATGTTACGTACGACCTGTGTTATCTGAAACCATTTTAAGCGTGTGTGGCAAGTGGCATACTATTCTTAAGATCTAACACTAAGCTTGAAGCTTAGCGGAGATATATTTGCTTTTGTTTGAATGTTACATTCTGCAATAAAAAAAAGGTAGCTTGCTCGGTTGAACGTCGGGCGCTTACCGTCGCGGCCGCAATGTCGTGGGTTCGATTCACTGGGGCGAATATTTTTATTTATTTTATTTCTTTCTCACCCGCTGACTTTCATTTTATCAACGTCATTTACTATGGGGGCGCTCGGCGGCTGTGAGCGCGTAGAAGAAAACGACGATCGCGTGCGCGCTCGTGTCGCGCGGCAGCCGCTGGCAGCGGGCAGTGGCGGCCGTGGCTTACACCAGTAAAGACGTGTCTCTACGGGTCTCGGCCTCATCTCTTAAGGGTTCAGGGCTAGATGCAGCCGCAAAACCCTACATCTGGCGCCCAACGGGTAGGACCCCGCCCCGACATGGTCTGCCCGATCAACGTACGCCGGGTCCCACCAGCCCCTGATTTCGGCCCCCTGCACGGCGATGTCGCCTTCGAGGAGCTATGGGCGCTGAAACGGGCGTTCCTGGACATGGCCGCTTACGGAGTCTACGACCTCGTCCTCTTACTTCAGCCGGTCCAGACCCTCATGCGCCTCTGCCTTTCCGGGAGAATGACCTCCGACGAGCAGCGGCGTGCCATCATCGCCCTCGAGCACCTCGGTGCTTACCTCGGCGTCCCGCTGCCCGCGCAGGCCATGGAGGCTGTGGCGCGATCGTGCGGCGAGGCGGCACCTGGGGCCAACGACGAAGGCGGCCACGATGCGTGCGCTGATGAGGTCGGCGTCGAGGCTCGTGCGGGCTCGTGCGGCGGGCCGGCACCGCGGGACGACCAGCGACGCGGTGGCGATGCATCGTCCGCCAGCGAGGGTGCAGAGTCCAGGAACGGCGAGGCAAACACGGCGTTGGACGACGCGATTTCTGGGGACACGGCCGGTGACTGCGACGACCTTGAAGCAGAGGTTAGGAAGTCCCGGGATGACGACGATGCGGCGGCCGTAAAGAAAAGAAAGTACACCGAGGCAGAGCGAGGAAATACACCTTTACTGGGCGGAGTCCCGGGCTCGACTGCCGGCCGCCGTCCCGCCGTGAGCGCGCGAGCGCGTGAGCCCGAGCTGCGTAGCGTCTTCCTTATCCAGAGCGAAGGGCAATACGCACAATACGTAACAGATCTACTTGGTGGACCTCGGCATAAAACAATTTCGTGTTAAAAAAGTCACAGTTTCGCCGCAACGGTGAAGCAATGAATGCTATAGCAATAAATTGGAATGTAACGGGAAGAACGAAAAGGAGCTCGAAATTGCCAGCGCGTCGCTCGAGCCCAAAAGACGCACGAAAAGAACGCACGCAGGACGAGCGCGAACTAATGCGTCACAGCTCGACACTTGAAGCGCACTGCTCAAACATAAAGCAGGACGCACGAAACGAACGAGCAGGTACACACAGGACGAGCGCGAGCTAATAGACAGAGTTGTTACATTTTCTGTTTGAACAGCGCGCTCCTTTCTCAAACGCGGCCGCTGCAATGAGAGAAGTGACCTTCGTACGCTCTTTGACTTCCGCGCGGACCTCGCGGGGAAATCACAAGACATACAACCCCCCGCTCCACCACCCGCTTCTTTCCTCGAGATAAGCGCAAGTAGGCGACCATGCCCTGTAGGGAGAAGAGCAACGGCGTTCGCAGGAGCGGGGCGACGATCTTTAAAGCGCGCAACACGCGCGCATCGCGCCATCTATGTGGCAACTAAGAAAGCATGCTAAAGTACAGAGTGTATATAAATAGCTCGCCGTGAGCAGGCTGAAAGACGGTGCTGTTGTGGCCTAACGTCTAACGCGGCGGGCTGCAGAGCGAGAGGTCGCCCATTCGATACCGCGCGTCGGACATTATTTCTAAATTATTTTCCTTTGTGGCTTTATTATATATATATATATACATACTTATACATATACGGTGAATGATGGCGGCGGCGACGGGGACGGACACTTTCCAGCCGAGACTGTTTCTGCCACATGGGCATAGTTGTCCATTTTTGGAGCTGTTTGCAAGTTTGTGTGCGTATTTAGCGGCGATGGGTGCACTATCCCGGCATTTTTCGAAACATGGCATCGCGCAAAAAACGTAGCGTGATGGCCTCGCCAATGCGCCCACAAATCGCCGAATGGGCTCAGTTTTGTCGTGACACCCGCCGAACAAAATGCGTTAAGACTCTTTCTACTACATGGCATTTATGTAGTGTTTCTTTCCTAAGCAGTTGCAAGTAACATCTCGGCTTTGTAGTATGACACCTGTTTGCCACGCAAACGGCCAGGGATAGATCCGCAATGGGACCGAAGATTTTTACTGTTTATTTTATTTGCATCTTTCTCGGGTTTTCGCCCACAAACGCCGCCGTCACCGACGACCGAATTTCTGCGAAACGAGCTCTCTAAAGGCTGGTTCACACAGGCGACTTGCAACGGTCGCGCGACTAAGTTAGTCGCAAAGCGACTGGTCAAATGGCTGCAAATGGCCGTTTTGGTCGCAAAGCGACTGCTTTGGCTCAGTCGCTCGCTGCTCGATTTTTCAGTTGCGCGACTGCAGTCGCAAACCTCTGAACCAATCAGATGTGCAGGAACAGGACGTCAGCCTATTTTACGGGGCAACGGCAATGCAAGCTGCATACGAGCAGACGTGAATTCTATATGGCGACGGTTATAAGTCGCACGCAGGTGTGAACATCGGTCGCTTTGAGTCGCTTTTTGACTTCCAGTCGCAAACGGTCGCGCGACCATTGCTAGTCGCCGGTGTGAATGAGCCTTAACACTATCGCGTTGAAAGCGGAACGAGGACTCGGATACTCACGCGTGCTCGATCGGCTAGCGCAAAGCAGAGAACGACGAAGCTAGAAAATAGAACAGCCGGCCCAGCTTACGGGCGTTGTATCTGTTTATCTCATTACAATGCATACATACATGCATACATACATACATACATACATACATACATACATACATACATACATACATACATACATACATACATACATACATACATACATACATACATACATACATACGTGACCTGACAAAGCTGCGGTTCTTGCTATTTGTTCGAAAAGACAGCGTTGCAAAGTGGGCCATATAGCAGCAATCTTCATATCAAGATCAATAATCAAGAGGACACAGAAACTAAATTTACATCGTTGCTAACTCGTGCAGGCACCACAATAGCGTGATACTAGCATTTGAGCGTTCACCATATTGTTTGTACAACCTTTCCGGCATAATATAGCCTCATAAATAACTTTACCTAACTGAGGAACTGAAGGCTGTGTTTCCAAATTATAGCACGACAATTAGCCAGCTGGGTCTTACGTTGGAGTCTATATAGTCCCCGGGTGTAGCCTTGTATACTTTAGCATGTATACAGGTGAGTTAAGATGCGTTAGTCCTCAAAACCGCAAGTGCGGTATCTGACATAGAGCACATTTTATCACATGTGAGTAAATACGAATTATGTCAACATAATTATCCCATGATAGACCCGATTGCTCTCCTAATCAACGTAATCGAGAACGCAGCAGAAAACATAGACGACCGTTTCTTCTGTTTATTAACTAACAACGGCTGTGTATAGAAAATTCTTACTGAACATGTACGCAGGGCGTTAGCACTAATTTATAATTGTAGAGGAACGGAGACCGGAAGTCTGCTAAAGGTTTTGAAGACAAGGAACTGTAAACAAAAGGTGCAATAGACCCGTTCTGCACAGATCACGGGTCGTTTTCATTTATTTTCATTTTCTCGCCCCACAGAGGAAACGGGTACCTGCTCATCGATGCACGGATCCTGTCAAAATAAATCGATGCCATGCGCCGGACTTGTACACGGAAACATGAAATGCCAACATGGACAGCACTGCTGTGTCCCCACTGTGCACTAGGGAAACTTGGTGACTGCAAGTACGCGGTTTTCACTGGTGTCTGTGGATGACTTTTTCATTCTTCTTGTGATGCGTTTTATGGAATAAGCCTAATAAAGGTTCGTATATTGCGTGAATAAGTAGCCTGATTCCTACTACGAAATGTGATGTCACAGTGAAAGCTGGAAGAGCGGCATTTCTAGAGCCCCTATAAGCTCCCTTTGGGATTCTAATACAAGTGCACTAGCGAGGTACCCATTACGCCATAAATCGTAATTTTTGTGAAGTTAGGAAGCACTCACTACACCATTATTCGTCGTTCAACGGAGAAGCGACGTACCGGCTACATATTTAGACATTATGCGCAATTCGTTGATGCGACGGCTGACGATGATGGAGAATTATGGCTGAGCCATTTGTAATGGGTTGGAAGGTTTAAACGACCTACAAGTAATGTAATTCGCAATGTGTGATGCCCGGTCGTTATTTAACTCTCCCGCCAAGCAATATAACATACATAATGTGATAATGCGAGAAATCGAGGGAAAAAAATTGGCCGCGTATCTGCGTGCTTCGCTCCAAATGTCGTCTAAAGACGATAGAAGAGGCGCTGCGTGAGATATGGACGCCATCTGGCAATACGTCGGGAAACACGAGTGCTGTGTTGCGGGCTGGTAGTCCCGGCGCAGCGACAGGCGAAGACCGGCGGTGACCAACGCGACCGGTGGGGACGCCGGCCAGCCTGAACACGCTGTTTGGCGCGATGCGCCGAAGGAGAAGAAACGTCCGCACTCAACGAGTACTCTCCACAAACTCTCTTACTTACACGTCGCCTGGGTAAAACAGGAATGCCAGAGCGGCGCCCCCTGTCATTCGTACAACGATATACTGAACCGAAACCGAAACACAACATGAGCTTCTGCAGAGGGCACGGAGGAAGACAAGTTTCAGCGCAGTCGCATTTTCAGCGCACCTTAAGAAACTAGGGTTGTGACATTGTAGGGCGAGTAGGGCCAGAAGGACCGTCACGACGAAAACCTGCCTCCTCAGTCGTATTCGCCTGGAACGTTGGTGTGGCTTCGCGTTCCCTCCTCCGCTCCTGGCCTTTCCACAAAGCTACTGCCTAAGTACGAAGGCTCCTACCGCGTCCTACGTCAAGCATCCCCAGTTAACTATATGATTGAGCATGTTCAATCATCTACGGACCGCCGTCGTCGCGGCCGCGAGACTGTTCACGTCGATCGACTGAAGCCGCATTATGACCCACCAGTTGTACCTGTTCCTTAGGTCGCCAGGATGGCTCCTTTTCCGCGGGGGAGTCATTTGTAACATGGTAGGGCGCAGACAAGAACGCCTGCGAAAGAAGACGACGAAGACGGTTGTTGTTGGCGCTCGCGCTTGCTCGGCTTGGACCGCTGATCGCTTCAGCTGTAGCAATCTTTTAATAAACGCGTTACTGTCTCAACGTTAAACGCATACCATCAAGGTCTTTAAAATTGCGTATCTATGTATTTTCTGTTAAAGGAACACACCGCCTAATACTTACCTAGTGATGTTGCGCCTCAGATATGCGTTATGTTTGCTTTTTGATCAACAATGTACACAAGTATGAACCTCGTCAGCCGTTCACGATGGCTGGCCCTTGGGCAAGTGGTTCAACTTTGGCCGAGTGGCTGAATCGAGGGACGTGCCGACAAACAGAAAGACAGACAGAAGGACAGACAGAAAGACAGACAGAAAGACAGACCAAAATTTCTGCGTTTAAGTTCCCCAAGAAAGACTATCGTCTTTAATAACTTTATTGGGACCCTGAGGAAATGGATCATGGGGCCTTGCGAGTGCACTTGCGAGGAACCCACTACGCTATAAATCATCAGAATTTCTTCAAGTAGGGAAGCAGCCGCTCTGCCATTTTTTGTCATTCTTTGGAGAAACGGGGTACCCGCTATCCACTCCTAAGACATTATGTGCACTTGTTGATGCTGTGCCTGATGAAAATGTATAAATATGGCACAGCCCTTTGTAATGGGTGGGGATGATTCAACTACCGACTCGTTGCGCTGTTCGTATTGTGTGACGCCTGGTTACAGAATTCGCGTTGCGTGACACCTGCTTATTATTTTATTCTTCTACTACGCTATATTGCATTTATTATTGTGGTTCCTTCTCGACATTAGGCCTGTATAGGATCTCTCGCTGTGACTGTGCTGCGGTTTCAGCGCAGGCCTGGCATTTTTTTCTTATTTCGCCCGATGGCGGTTACGGACACCCACGGCGGCGGCGGCGGCGACGCACAACTACGGCGCCAAAAACGCCCGCTGTTGTGATCTCAGCAGCTTTCGCTGTAAATAAAATCCTGCAGATGACACGCACTGCGGGAATCGATGTAATGCGAGGCAGTCAGCAAATATCTCCATGCATGGACTTGTTTGTCGTTGATAAAAAGGAAGTCATTCTTGTCAAGGCATCTACTTCACTATATGCCCCATGTTTGTCATCCATTCATGCATGCACAATATTTTATATAACGAAACGTATATGCTGGTATATACAATGCATGATTTGTCAATTATGTTCGTCACGCACTCATGTCATGACATATGAAATTTGGTGTATATCCAGTTAACAAATCAGTCGGAACCGCATCAAGACACTGCCATGTAAGTCATGTCGTGCATAACATGCGTGTTATGATTTGCGTGTTAAGACCTGTCATTTATGTTCGTCATACAGTGACGTCACGCAATACCAGTTCTAGTGTATACAAGACAGGGAATTGGCCGGGAGCGCACCATGAGCGAGGCATGTACCCATGCTGTACACGAAATCTATGTCATGACTGTCATGTCACCGCCTGCCATTAGTGTTCATCGTACAGTTCCGTTGCGCAACACCAATATGGGTGCATGTCAAAAGCTAACGAAACGGGTGCAAGTAGACCATGAGCGTGGTATATAAATCAAGCACCACACGACATGGATGACATTATTTTCATCTTTCCACCTCTGATTTACTTTCTTCATACAGTCATGTCACACAATACCAGTTCTGGTGTATATCAATCTCGGGAAAGGGGCGCGAGTGCAATGAGCGTGGAAAGAACTGATGATGCTGTACATAAAATTCATGCCGTGACTGTCATGTTAGCCCCTGAAATTTGTGTTCATCACACAGTCGCGTCGCGCAATCGGGCTATAGGTGGTAGCACCGCCACCGCGTTTGTGTGGATAGGTGGTCGACGGCGCGTATACAAATGTACGCAGTGGCGCTTCGCCGTATGCGGTTTGAGTCGATTGTTGGCGAGTAAAGCGCGTTGACTGCAGCCTAATGGTGATATATGTGCCCTCCATTACCACGTCAATGCACGCAACCGTCCTAACGTACATATTAAAAATGAGAGAAGTGCACTCTGCCAATCAATGGGGTAGTGGCCTTCAGTCACATTTGTGTTTTGCCCTGTGCTCGATCTTTTTTCTTGCTATATTTGCACGTGTTTGAATTGTGTTTTGGCTATACCACAATATAAACTGTGTTGCGCGTATGAGCCATTGAAGTATTTACTTCTTGCTCTAGCGGCTAGAAAGAAAAAGAACCAGCATTTGTGCGTAATTAGATGAAGTAGAACTTCGTGCACTCTGCTTTTCTGTTTGCATGAATACGCATATTGCTGTAGAAATGCGTGGCTTCAGGTCTTTTACCACTTACCATCCTCTGCAAACGCTAGTTCATGCTTTGCGGTATCACAAGGATTTCCAAATCGCGAACACCCCATCACGAGGTGGTGTCGCTAAAATTCTGCATTCACACCTATACATTTAGTACTTTTTTTCGTTTAGGACGACGCCGAATAAACTATGTGACGTGCTTGAACGAGAAAGCGGTACCCACATTGAAATGATTTTGGCGAATGGACGATACGATGGTTAGACCTAGCGCCATACCGACACGGGTGTGGACTCACTTATTAGAGTGCATACAAGTCTCATAAGGCGAAATGCTTATGTATATCGTGTAGGCATACGTACAAGCATTTGAACTGAATTGAAATATCTGTAAGAAAGAAAGGGAGCCGCGGACAGAGAAGCCCTCTCTAGGTGGAGGTTCTCTTTAGACGTAACCTCCTGTAAATCATATAGGAGGCTTCGCAGTGTTTATTATAAATTTAAAATGGGCTGAGAAATCGAGCGCTGAGCGCCGTACAAGCAGGGCCAGCGTACGTAAAGCTTTAGAATTTTTCTTCTTTTTCTATGCAAGAGAAAAAAAAGAGAATGTTTAGGGTGAACAGGGCGAAGTATTTCTAAAAAAATGCAGATAAAATACGTCGCTGCTAACAGCGTGCCTAGAAGCTTGAAAACTGCTAAAATATGAAACACAGAGGTGGCTGGCAAAATATCGGCTCGAGGGGGTAGGAAAAATGGCATAGGGGTGATTACAAAAGCTGTGTATTGTACTACATAGAACACCTGACGGAATCAGTTGACTGTTAACCATGCTTTTTTGTTATTTTGATACCTATGCTGCAATTTTCAGCGATTGCAAGCGGCCAGGTCGGAGATGCACGACGGAGTGCATGCATGCAGACATGTGAATGGGTTGTGACTCCAGATATTTCATGCTTCGCCGTCAACAAAAATTCGTCGCAAACAATGATTCGCTTAGTCAAAGTTGCGGCATGCTCGCTTGCCGTTCAATCATGCGAAATCATTGTCCAGTCTTGCCTATGTAGTAGCAAGTAAAGGCTGCATTCTGCAGATAATAGAACAGCTTAGCTGATGGTCCTGTAGACGTCGGTGAAATCTTACAAATGTAATTTGATGATGTATATTTTATATTGTAGCCAGCTGTATAAGGAGAGAAATTCGGCCTTGTTGGTAGGACATGAACCGATATTTAGCGCAAAGTAACACGAGGACGATAAGCGAGGACAGAACACGTGCGCTAAGTTTCAGCATAATGGTTTTATTGCAACCGAAGCACGAATATATACAGTGGTGGTGCTCACATGCACCCAGATGTCATGTGCGCAGAGAAGTGCATTTTTTCTGTGATACGTTTTTTTACAAGACATGCGAAAGAAATCACTAAATTTTGCGTGATCAAAAAACCCAATTCATTACCCGATAGGGACAGGGACGGCGCGCTTACACAATTGCTACCCAACTTTGCAATTTTACCGGCTTTTACTATTTCTACGGCTTCTATTAGTTAATTCATGATGGTTGGTCGATAACACTTTCGTGTTCTCAAAAAAACGGGGTGCACCCACAAGCCCTGCAATGCATCGCCAGCCGCCCGTCGTTGCCCTTTCTTGCAAGGTTGCAGTGCTCTCGTAACATGTCGTTGAGACATCGCCCCGTTTGTCCGACGTACTGCTTTCCGCATGACATCTGGTGCAGAACCGCCTCACTACACCCCACCAACCGAGTCCTATGCCTTATCTTGCAAGCAGAAGAGAAGCGTTCTGCCGTGACTGACTAGTGAGTTTGCAAATTGAATTCAGCTTGCATGGAGCGGAGAAAAGTACCTGCACGTTAGAACAAGACGCCACTCCTTTTATTTTGTGCGACATTTTCTGTAGGTACGGCACGACAGCTATCTTTTTCGAGTGACATCAGTGTTGTAACGGCGGTCTTGATCAGCGTGGTGGTATTTCTTTATCAAGACCTCGGCGACTGACTCTTGGATGTGCAAGGGGTAGCCTGCTTCCGATAGGCTGGAGGACTGCTTCCAGAGAATGTACAACACGCAGTGCTTATATGATTTGCTAATAGCGTTATCTAGGCAGTGTCTAATGGTACTTCTTTTAACGAGTTTCGTGTTGGCAAAGCTGAACGGCAAGAACTGCTTGTTGCATCGTGGTTCATACTGCCAGCAAGGTCGGTTATCAGAGCACGTGAACTTGATATTAAGGAAGCGAAGCTTTCCATCATTAGTAGGCAGTTCACTCGTTAGTGACGAGGGGTCTAGCCACTGTCTAAACAAGTTTAGTACGTTAGCAATTTGCGGTTCGGTGGGAACTCGGTCGTGTTTAAAATGATCAGGTAATTGTCAACGTATCTGAAGGTACGAGAACACTGCAACCTTGTGAAGAAGGGCAACGACAGGTGGCTGGCGATGCATTGCAGATCTTGCGGGGATCCTGATGGCTCCACATTTTTCCGTAAATTAACGAAGAAAATGGCATCACATGCAGGAAAATTGCCCGACTGGTACATCTTGTAAGACACAAAATTTATAATTTTTTCATAACGAGAACACGATAGGCTAGGTGTAACTTTAAAGAAGAAATCCTTAGATACGTCACCCAACGCAATAAAAATGACCATCGGCGTCCCGCGTCGGCGTAGTCAACATGAGTGATTCAAAAAATCATAATCACGTGATGACGTCACACACCGCCAAAATTTGCGACGTCAACACATGACATCGTCGCTTTGCACTGCCTCCGTGATCGGTTGGTCGAACGATCACGGAGGCATCACCTGGTCTGATCACCTGGTCAACACCTGATCACCTGGTCTTGCACTCCGTGATCACGGATCACGGAGTGCAAGACCAGGTGAGGTGTAGAAAGCTTTTGCATGGGGGTGAGGCAGGACAGACACATCGACTGAAGCAAAGAACATGGCTTTCGCCTTCGAGTCGTCTTAGCCTAATGCATAAGGGACCCTGTAAGTTTTTCAACAGATGATGAGACTTACTCTTCCAGACGTGCTTCTCGTAAACGTAGTCATGAGGCGTTAGCTGTCAATCTTTCCTTGGCATGGCGTTAGCCCACGCTTCCAACCTCTCAGGGTGACTAAGAACATTGAAGGTAATTACCTTCTCCTTGCAGGATGTGTACCCACCGTTGCAGTTCGGCGCGACACATTTCCGCCCGGCCCTAAAGGAGCACGGGTGGAAGTCTCCAAAGTGTTCTTCTTTGTTCACGGAGCAATACTGCTTTCTCTGTGCCTTTGTTGCGGCGTGAAAAGCGCGGCCGCAAAGATCGAGATGTCAGCGCCACTGGCGCAACGCGAAAGCCACTGAAAGCGTTAAGGAGACCGAAAGCCTGCAAATCGCGAAGGAGTGTGCGACAGCTTGCTCACAAGAATTGGGACCTTTCTCTCCCAAGGCCACCTCATGTTGTGCGCACTCAAGCGTGCGCACAACATGCGAGCGAGGGGCCCATGTATGTGGCAGACGTCTCCTCAGGAGCCACAACTAGCAGCTCGCTTCAAGGGCTGTACAGCCTATGTTTCGGGCAGCATCTATTAGTAACTGCAGCAGAAATAACTTCCACATCTACCAATTGACGTTACAGACAGAAATCTGAGAAATTTTACAATGTACGAGGCGGTATCACGATTTTTATGTGTCACGTCCGTAGAAGAGCATACAAACGATAGCAACACCCCGGAAGCGTCATCTGTCGTGCTGCGGCGAAAACCGCATTTCCGCCGTGACGCTATTGCGCCGCCCTCGCGATCTGCGGCGGGCGAGCAGTTTCTCCTCCTCAAATACTTCCTTGTCCCTGAATAGACAATGGAAATTCAGGACACCAGAAGAACGGTATGGATACAATTCACGAAAAAAGGAACAAATTCGCCTTGCTGAAAATGGTCGCGCAACCAATCCCCGTCTACCACAGCGACCACAAAGTCATGATAAGTACCAATACTCTAAACAAATGATAAAACATAACCCCCTGCCGCATGTGTGGTGTTTGATACAGGTCCCCTGGACATTCACTTTTCCAGGACGGGATGGAAGCGAATTTTTTCCGGAGGCCTGTCACGCTGTACATCGCCGGTGGCAGGTCCGAAAACAAAGGAGATCACTGACTGCTCCTCTCTTCTTCGACAAAAGTGAGCCCAGACCTGTGACCGCCGGGCCGGCAACTAGGGCCTCCGGAACCCGCAGTCGCTTCTCTGGGTGTTGGTAGACCCTACAAACACCAAATGATATCTCCCATCTTCTTCACTCTGCAATACTGACTTGCTGGCGGCCCTCCTGGACTTTAACCGCTACCTCTGCACTCACCTAACTACACCTCTTCCCACCTGCACCGGTTCAGTGCGCAAGTTTAATTTTGTCAACGCCTTACACGTCGAGGTGGTGGTTTTAGCCCTATCCTCGCTGAAAGTATCCATCCATAATAAGTAATACCTCTGCGACGTTCGACTGGCTTTCAAACCGCGTTCACCACTCGAACCATTAGAAGTCGCGGCCAGACTAGAGGAGAAACCGACGCGCGTCGCGTTTCCCGTAGCGCTTCAAGCCCGGCCATGGTGTGGTCTTTTTTGTTAACTCTAGCATTCCGCGCAATGGCGACCTTAGCCAAAGCTTAGTAAAGAAGCTCTACGTCCAATAACTGACGCTCTTCTTGCTGTCGCACCGCTTTCGCTGATTACGCTCTCCCCGTGCCAATGGAAGGGCCTGAGAACACTAGCAACGACGCGTTCCCGTAACCAATCTCGGAAACCATCAGTAATGCATCATGGCACTAACGAGCACCAACTGCGAACGTTTCGCTGGTCTCGGCACGGCGGAAGCTTTCGCTGCAATACTGTGTAAAACGCTACGGTCGGTTAAATGCGGCTTCCACGGTGATTTCATTCGCTGACAACGCAGTTATGCGATTCGCCTTTCGCGTCTGCGTCTGACGCCTTCTCGCCAGCGTAGGGCCGCTTCCAAATGGACTAACGGTGTTTGCCCGCCGCCTGCTGCTTCGACTGCACTGGCACCGACTACTAAGAAGCGCACACGTTGATGTTTCTCTTCGCAAATGACGACGTTTTCAAACAGTGCATGCCGAGTTAGAGTTTCATATGTGCATGTTGAAGCCATCTTTGCACAGGATTCACCATATGCTCTGTCCAGGTGTATCAATGCTACAGCTACGTCAAATGTTTAATTAGGTTCATGTACGTTAGTCATCGGGATGCAGATGTGCCACCAGGCGCCAACGTGGATGCGTCCACATCAAGCGGTGCTATAGCAGCCAAACAAGAATAGACATTGTGCAAGCTCTCGCATAGCTGCGACACACCAATAGGCATTGGTCTATTCTACATTGGAGAATAACGAATAGACAACAGACATTGGACAATAAACACCAATATACCAATAGACATTCAACTACTGCGAGAACGCGTTTCACTTTCGTGGTACACCCTTTCCTATGATGGAGGGATCAGCCATGTCTTTTTTCTTAGAGTGTGTATTAGGGTGGCTCTTTAGGAGTGAAATCACATCGCTTCAGCGTTGTTGCTTACAAAGGCGATCTTGTGGGATTTCGCGACGCGACTTCCGGGCTTCAGGTCGCGCGGCATCTGCCATGGTGCTGATTTAGCGACCGTTTTTCGGAGTTTCCGCGCCTTGTTTCTTGTTATCGTGTTATGTTATCGCGTCCAGCCGCCGTGAGTGCTTGAGTGTGTGTTTATATATTTAATCCTATGCCACGCTTCCCAGGCCTCATGGTAATGTATATGCTCCGCATCATTGGAATACTAGACAGAACGAAGTGGAGACCAGCTATATGAACGCTACGTATGTTCACGATGCAGGCTGCTCCTAATTTTCGGATACATGGTATTCATTATTATCCCATAAAAGCTTGCGAACGTGCATACGAATGTCCATGCTAATATTGGAATAACCCTCGACTAGGGCAGCTTGGCCGACAGCCGCCAAGCCCCCTTCACATAGCAACCCCACACTCTGCGTAGCAGCGGCGTGACCCTTTAACAGTGCAGATGATAGGGCTGCACTTAATATTCTCGGTTCGACTAGTGTCTAGAAAGTCGGCCACCCTTTTAGCTCATTGTTCAGTATTTGCAATAGCATACCACGTATTATGGACAGTGAATAACACTCGGTCATTTTTAGCACACCTTCCAGCACTGCTATTAACATTGCTATTAGCCAGTGCTGCGTATTTTAAACTTTTGCTCCTGATATCATGTATCCCACCAGTCTTAGTAGTGCCTGTCTTTTTCGTGTGGAAAATAGTTCTAGGCTAACGTGGACGCAAGAACATAAAACGACGCAGAGCTCTAGCTCACAACATATCATTTATTTCCACCTGCGAATATACATGTCTGGAAGTGATGACGTATAGGTATAATGGTAAGGCTCTTGGTTCGAATACAGGAGGATCGACCTCCATGGTGCAGTACTTGGCACTACTCCCCGCATGAATACACCTATTAACCTTTGGCCATCACTCCTCAGCGAATGCGAAGCAAATGGCCATTGCGGTGGGCAGGCCTGTGAGGCAGCTGCAGATGCTGAGAATCAGGGGGTCCGCTCAGGCCGCCATTATAATCTGAACCTGGCAACGTTTCACGCCAGAACGTTATCTAGTGAGGCCAGTTTCGCGGTGTTGTTGGTGGACCTAGTTGGGGGGTAAATGAGATGCAATTGGGCTCAGTGATGTTAGGACAGCTGAAGTTATACTGTGCCAAATAAAGGGCACGTTCCATGCTATCGCGGTTAGTTTACAGAAGTGCGGATGGGGTTTCTTATCGGTAATAATTTACCTGGACTTTAGAAACTGAATTTGTTTATGTAAATTTTATGATAGTCAGGTTCCTCTCCTTTTCGCACATGAACTCTATGTAGAGGCGGAAATACAGGCGTGAAGAATTACCAGAAACTCGTGAATTACCTTTTTAATTATTGACTTGAGGGCAGTTTATATTAAAAATTCTACTACGTGCATATTTATGGTACGCCCACTTTCTAAAAATCGTGGAAGGTGCACGCAAATTAGAGATACTTATCATCAAATTTTGCAGCCGATACCGAAACTGACTACGCCCGGCGCGCAGGAAACGCAACCGCTCTGTTACGTTAGACCGGAACTACCCGCAAGAAGGAAGTGACGAAATTTAAGTGAAGGTGCACCGAAACAGGAGCTCTTGAGCTCTTAAGGAAAATTGGCAAGCATTCTGAAATACACAAGTAAAAAGCTTATTGTTTGCGTGCGATGTGCGGTGCTTACCTGCTCCTTTATGTAGCGTTAGCTACACTTGCCTAGCCGGAGCCGATTTCGCGTGGGTCCTCATGAGCCGTGCCTGGCATGCGCGAGGATCAGTGGCGTCGTAGCCGGGCAGACAGACTGGCGCCGGCGCGCGGGACTCGCCGCTGCTGCTCTGCGCATTCGAGAGGGCTGACGTCGTAGCCATGGCGCGCGCAGCTATTCGCCTTCGCTGTGCAGTCGCCGTCTGACAATGCGCTGGTGCCGCTTGATAGCGCCTCTGACTGGCGTTTGCAGGTGCGTAACGCCATGGAGAAGGAGAGCGCAAATGCTGCTCAACGGCGCAGAAGAGCCGAGAAGCTTATCTCATCAGATCCCGAAATAGTTGCCTGGCAATTACCGGTTCAGCGTACGAAGAATGAAGAAGTAACCTGACGTTCAGCAAAAATAAATATGCATGTGCCACATAATACGTATACCGTGTGTGTGTCATTGGAGCAGCAGTAAGCATGACAATCAAGCTACTTCTAGACAATCTGGAAAGATCAGAATAATCAGCTGAACCTTTGCTAACGCTACGTATAACCTGGCATAGCCGAGCTAAGCCTCTGCAATTTTTTGGAACCATAGGCAGGTACGAAAAACTACTTCGCCTGCCTGAAAGAAGAGACGTACAGCGTTGATATCGAGTTCTGAAAGAAAAAATTGTAGAGCAAAGCAACACACGGACACACAGAGAGGACGGGACTGGCGCCAACCAACTAGCCCATCAAAACGTATTGATATCGAGGTTTTTTTGCGCACAGCTCGAAAGAAACAAATAAGTACCAAACACCACACGCAAACGTAAGGCGATCCACTGGCGCAACTGAGATGACCAAATGGTTTTCGCAAAAAGATATGGCAGGGACGCGCCTTCGTTTAAATTTCGTTACTTCCTCGTCACGTGTATTTCGGTCCTGACGTAACAGAGCGGCCACTTTTTTTTTACGCGCAGGGCACGGTCAGTTTGGGCATCGGCCTTAAAATTCGATGATGAATATCTCTATTACGTGCAACTTTCGTGATTTCTAAAAATGGGTATGTCAAAAATTGGCACGCAGTACAACTTTCTAATATGGACGCCAGCCACCAAGTATAAATAACAAGTAAATTGACGAGTTAAATGCGAAGCATTTCTTAGCGAACTTCTGCGACTGTGAACGTATCTATCTATCTATCTATCTATCTATCTATCTATCTATCTATCTATCTATCTATCTATCTATCTATCTATCTATCTATCTATCTATCTATCTATCTATCTATCTATCTATCTATCTATCTATCTATCTATCTATCTATCTATCTATCTATCTAGCCACCTACGACTTTTGCTCTCCTGGCCGTTTCGTTATAGCATGTACACCAAAACTGTTATGGCGTAACATGACTTCATGACAAACATAAATGAGAGGTCATAACATGGAAATCATGGTATGCATGTCATGAACGACATGATTTACATGCCACGGTTTTGGTGCTCTTGCGGCCGGTTCGTTAGTTTGATATATACCAAAATTGGACCGCGTGACAAGAGTGTATGACGAACTTAAGTGACAGGTCCTAACCTGCAAATCATGACACGCATGTCATGTACAGCATGATTTACATTCCATGCTCATGGTGCGCTCGCGGCCGTTTCGCTAGCTTTATATACACCAAAAGTGGTATCTCGCGACGTGACTGTGTGCCGAATACAAATAACAGGTGGTAACATGAAAATCATGAAAAGCATGTCACGCAAAGCATGACTTACATGCCACGCTCATGGTGCGCTGGCGGTCGTGTCGCTAGCTTGATATGCGCCAAAATTGGTATCGCGCGACGTGACTCTGTGCCGAACACAAATAACAGGCGGTAACATGAAAATCATGACACGCATGTCATACACAGCATGACATACGTGGCACGCTCATGGTGCGCTGGCGGCCGTGTCGCTAGCTTGATATACACCAAAATTGGTATCGCTCGACGTGACTGTGTGACGAACATAAATAACAGATGGTAACATGAAAATCATGACACGCATGTCATACACAGCATGACATACGTGGCACGCTCATGGTGCGCTGGCGGCCGTGTCGCTAGCTTGATATGCGCCAAAATTGGTATCGCGCGACGTGACTCTGTGCCGAACACAAATAACAGGCGGTAACATGAAAATCATGACATGCATGTCATCTAAAGCATGACTTACGTGCCGTGCTCATGGTGCACTGGCGGCCGTTTCGCTAGCTTGATATACACCAGAATTGGTATCGCGCGACGTGACTGTGTGCGGAACACAAATAACAGGTGGTAGCATGAAAATAATGACACGCATGTCATGCACCGCAGGACTTACGTGTCACGCTCATGTTGCGCTGGCGGCCGTTTCGCTTGCTTGATATAGACCAAAATTGGTATCTCGTGACTGTGTGACGAACACAAATAACAGGAGGTAACACGAAAATAATGACATGTATGTCATGTAGGGTGTGATTTAGACGCCACGCTCATGGTGTAGTAGCTGTATTAGTAGCTGTATGTATACCTAAATTGGTATGGCATGGCAGGCGTGCGTGACGAACATAAATAGGAGGTCACGCATCCTATATATGTAGCAGAAATATGTTTCATTAGCATGACATATACCAGATTGTACACGCGTGCATGTATGACAATCTCGCGATATATAGCGAACTAGATGTCAATACATGAATGACTTCATTAGCCTCAATGACAAACAACACGATGTATGCAGCTCTTTGCTCGCTGCTTTGCATTACATCGAGTCTCACATTGCGTGGGATCTGCCGATTTTTTTTGTTCATTAGTCGCATCCGTGTCATTTTGAGTGAGGCAAGGTATTTCCACCTAGAGGTGGAGTTAGTGTGCGAAAACGACAGCAGGCTTTAATAAACGACAGCAGGATTTTAATAAAAATCTGCATTGCGTAAAAAACACCGCATGTACAGCGTTGAAAGGCTGGAAGAAAGCATTTGATTGATTCCAAATGTAAGTCATGCAGGCATGACGATATCGGGGTATACACAAAACACATACAAAACTATCAGAAGAAATACGCAGCTGCTTCCCTGCCACCATAGTTGTCCTTAGGGAAAGCGATAAAATTTCAATAAAGAAGGGTGTGAAGAAGGGACAGAATCTCTTCAATGCTGTACACCATGTGCACACGAAATGTTTTTAGAGCACAGGGTTAGGAACAGTTATAGACAAGAGTTGATGTATATTACCGCAGTAGCCTGCGATTCGCTTTTGACATTGCCTTGCTGAGGCAACGAATGGCAAATCATTATTACTGAATTGGGCAGGGAAAGGAGAATGGTAGGTCTGAAAATTATTATGGAGCAAAATTAATCAATATTCAACAGTCTCAGGAGCGAAACGCTTTGTGATAGGTAGCGAAGCCCTGGAAGTGGTAAAGGAATACGTCTACTTTGGACAGGTAATGACCGCCGATCTGATCCATGAGGCCGAGGTTACTTGAAGAATGGCGTGGAGCGCATTTGGGAGACATTCTGAGATACTGAACGGTAGTTAATCAGCATGGCTCAAGAGAAATGTGTATAACAGCTGCATCATACGGACACTTACCTAAGAGACAGAAGCCTGGATACTTATTGAAACGGTCCAACATAAATTGAGGACGACACAGCAAGCCACGCAAGAACAATTATACCAGTAATCTTAAGAGGCAAGGAGAAAGCATATCCAAAAAAACATGGCTGATCCCTCTGTCATAGGAATCGGTATAGCGCGAAAGTAAAACGTGTCTTCACAGACTTAGTTGAGCGCTCTTTGTGCATTGTTTCGCCCGAGGGCGAAAGAATGAGTGCTATAGCAACAAGTGGTAATGTCACGCGAAGAACTGCAAGCAGCTCGAAACTGGCAACACGCTGCTCAAGCGGAAAGGACGCACGGAACGAACATACACAAGATGAGCGCGCACTAACAATTGTCACAGCTCGACAGTTAAAGCGCGCTGGTCAAATACAAAGGGAGGACGCACGAAACGAACGCACAAGTATATGCAGGATGAACGCGAATTTTCACACTTGTAACTTATTTGTTTGTGAGCAGCGCGCTCTTTCCGCAAAAGCGTCCGCTGCAGTGAGCGAAGTGACCTTCGTGCTCTCTGTAACTTCAACGACAACTTGCGGTGAGAGCGCAAGACGTACAAGATAAGCGCGCGCAGGAGTGACCACGCCCTGTAGAGGCGCACGTTCATCTCAACGCGTGGGGCGACGACCTTTAAAGCGCGCTCTTCGAGCCCTTCGCGCCATCTCACTAGTGATAACGAAAACACGCTGACGTACCATGATCTCTCAGTACCACCACCAGCAAATACTGTATATAAATAGCACACCGTTAGTATGACGAAGAACGTGCCGTCTGTGACGGAGTCGTTTCGCACTGCGCGCTGGTGATCAAGGGGTGGAAAGTTCGACTCCCGGTGACGGAACTTTTCTAGTTTTTTTTGTTTTTGATATATTAGTCCTTATATTTTACAACGTCATATCCGTGAGGGAAATGCGCCAGTGGAGCCGTGGTGGACCCCGGCATAAAATATCTTTGTGTTAAAAACGGCAGGAAGGGGAAGATGGAAGCTTGCGATGAAAAAAATCTGTAAACAAGGGGTGGGTGCTAGAGCCGACGTTTCGACAAGTGGACTTGTCTTCTTCAAGGCTAGAACTGAAGCTCTAGTTCAAGGCTAGAACTCAGTTCTAGCGTTGAAGAAGCGCCCACCCCCTGTTTACAGATTTTTCAAGGAGAGATCATATTGGGTCGCGGAACAAACGGGTGTTATGGTCGACACCATCGAAATCAAAAAATGGGCATGGTCAAGGCGTGTAGCCGGAACTCAAGATAACCGTGGGTCATTAAGAGTCACATACGGGATTCCAAGAGAAGGGAAGTGCGCGAGAGGGAGGCAGATAGCTATGTGTGTAGATGAGGTTATTAAGTTTGCGAGAATTCCGATGCCACAGCATCTACAGGACCGGGTTAGGTGTTGAAACATGAACACCCCTTTGCCTTGTAGTGGGCGTAGTCAGGCTGATGATGATCATGATGATGACGCATATATATATATATATATATATATATATATATATATATATATATATATATATATATATATATATATATATATATATATATATATATATATATATATATATATATATATATATATATATATTGTAAAGGCATTTATTGACGGCGGGATTGACGGCGGGATTGACGGCGATGGTGCACAACGCTGACAGTCACGACGGAGCGCAGACTCGCACTCTCACGAGCACGAGCACGAGGGGCGTGCTCTCCGGGAAGAGGCGATGAAGGCGACCCACTAGAAGGCGCTCGAGCCCATTACATCGTTCCAATGCTTCTCTACAATTACCCGGGGTACGAAAAGGGAGCCGCCCGGCGACCTAACAGCTTGTCACTATGAGCGGGTCGTAGTATGCCTTGAGCCGCTCCACGTTGACAATGTCGCGCCCTCGACGGCGCATGTCTGAAGATGGTTCGACGGGTTCGATCAGGAAGTTGACCAGGGATGTGCGCTCGACGACACGGTAGGGGCCTTCGTATTTCGGCAGCAGTTTCGAAGAGAGGCCACTTGCAGTGGTAGGGACCGAGAGTCATACGAGCGCTCCGGGGAGGAACGTGGGCTCAGAAGCGGTGGTGCCATCGCGAATGCTCTTCTGCAGCTCTTGTTCATGCGTCGTAAATGTCTTGGCAAGCTCACGACACTCTTCAGTAAGCCTGGCTGTGTCAGAAATAGGCCCACACTCCGATGGATCCGGCATGTATGGAAATATCGTGTCGATGGTGTGCGACGGGTGCCTTCCGTACAGTAAGAAGGGTGAGAAACCAATAGTGCTCTGAGGGGCTGTGTTATAGGCGTAAGTGACGAAGGGCAGAATGACATCCCAATTGGTGTGATCGGCGGCGACGTACATTGAGAGCATGTCACCGAGCGTGCGGTTAATCGTTCGGTTAGGCAATTCGTCTGCGGGTGGTAAGCAGTAGTTTTGCGGTGAACAGCATGGCACTTTTTGAAAATGGCTTCGACGACTTCCGACAAGAAGACACGGCCTCGATCGCTGAGAAGCTCTTGGGGTGGACCGTGACGCAGTATGAATCGGTGCTGAAGGAAGGAGGTAACATCGGGCGCTGTAGGCGCTGGGAGGGCGGCGGTTTAGGCATATCGCGTTAGATGGTCAACAGTGACGATAGCCCAGCGGTTACCAGCCAAAGTCAGAGGAAGTGGTCCATACAAATCAATGCCCACGCGCCCAAACGGACGGTTAGGGCAAGGTAATGGTTGTAGACCTGCTGGCGACACGTGCGTTGCAGGTTTTCGGCGTTGGCAATCGAGGCAGGAGCGAAGGAACTTCTGCACGTAGCGGTACATCCCTCGCCAGAAGTATCGTTGTCGAAGGCGGTGGTAAGTTTTGGATGCCCCAGAGTGCGCGCATTGCGGGTCAGAGTGGAAGGCCTCGCATATTTCAGAACGCAGACGGCGGGGTATCACTAGTAGCCACTGGCGGTCGTCGGCGTTGTAATTGTGTCGGTGCAGTAGGGCGTCACGAATGGCGAAATGGTGGGCGTGACGACGCAACCCGCGAATGGATGGTGTTGCCGACGGATCAGTGAGCAAGTCGATCAGCGAGGTGATCCATTTATTCTTGCGCTAATAGGTAGCGATGGTGTGAACGTCGATTCAAGCAACATCTATGTGAGATACAGAACAGGGGGCATTGTCGTCAGGCAAGGGAGAGCGCGAGAGGGCGTCGGCGTCAGCATGCTGACGTCCGTTGCGGTACAGCACGCGGATGTCGTAGTCTTGCAGGCGAAGTGCCCAGCCGGCGAGACGGCCGGAGGGATCCTTCAAAGACGACAGCCAGCATAGTGCATGATGATCGGTGACGACATCAAATGGTCGACCATACAAATAAGTTCGAAATGAGGTCGCGATTTCCTGCTCAATCGCTCGACGGAGGAGAGGGAGAAGAGTGGTTGATGGCTGTTGAACGTACTGAGGCTGAGCAAAGTCCAGCAGAGAGAACTGGCGCGCGATTTCCTCGCGCACGAATGACTTCACCTCTGCGAGCTAGGCGGAGTAGTCGGATAAGGTCGACAAGCCACCGATGTCGGCGTCGCTGGATGGAGAGCGACGGGTCATCGACCGCTGCCGGCGCAGCTCCTCGTAGCTCTGGCAGAGCGTTATGACCTCGGCCACGGTGCTGGGGTTTTTGGCGAGCAGCATCGTGAAGGCATCGTCGTCGATGCCTTTCATAATGTGCCTCATCTTGTCAGATTCCGACATGGTGGCGTCGGCTTTCTGACGCAAATCGAAGATGGCTTCAATGTAGCTGGTAAAGGTTTCTCCGGCCTGCTGAGCTCCTTCTCGCAAACGCTGTTCGGCCTGCAGCTTACGAACGGCAGGCCGGCCAAACACGTTGATAATGGCGGTCTTGAAGTCGGACGACGTCGTAAAATCGGATGTGTGGTTGTTGTACCACAAGCCGGCCACACCCGCAAGGTAGAAAACCAAGTTGGTCAATTTTCCGGCCTCGTCCCATTTATTAGGGACACTCACGCGTTCACAGATCGCGAGCCAGTCCTCCACGTCGGTCCCATCTGCGCCAGTGAAGACTGGGGTGTCGCGGATACGAGGAACACCGGGACAAGCGGTCGGAGCAGGGGGCGGCGTTTGCTGAGCGGCGTCTTGCGGCATGGTAGATGGCACAGTACGGGATCGAAGCTCCAGGGGCATCGAATGGAGACCGAAGTTGTGGTGACGGTACAGCACCTCCACCACTTTGTAAAGGCGTTTATTGACGACGGGATTGACGGCGACGGTGCACAACGCTGACAGTCACGACGGAGCGCAGACTCTCACGAGCACGAAGAGCGTGCTCTCCAAGAAGAGGCGAAGAGGACGACCCATTACAGCGTTCCAATGCTTCTCCACAACTTATATATATATATATATATATATATATATATATATATATATATACATATATATATATATATATATATATATATATATATATATATATATATATAGGTTAGGATTGGTGGACGGCATGCGCTTAGATATTAATTCCCAAGGAATGAAAATTGTTGGCCACATTTCTGCAAAACTAAAGTACCAGTAAGCCCAAATTTCAACTGTGCTGCTTTAGTTGTTGCGCATATGGCTACTCGGCGGCCACTTCTCTTGGCAGTAGAGCGAACGCTGCGGAGGCAGGGCATCCGCATATTTGTGTTGCTAAGCAAATAATCCGGCAGCTCGCAGTCAATTTCACTTCCAGTTTCAGATTTCCTTGTTCGCGCAGCTACAGCATTTAGAAAAACGCATACATGCAAAATGTGAGCGTTTGTCAGCGTTGCCCGAGATATTCAGCTTTTTTTCGCTTTAGGAAAAAACTGGGGCTACCAGAGATTCAGCTTTTATTCGGGCCACCATTTGGTCACTCCGGCAAGCTCGGCGACAGTCCGGCACACAGCAATCATCGACAGTTCAGGCTGACGGCACCTTATGCCAGGATAGACGTTGCGGATAACTTGTTTGGTCTGTTTTACAACCACTTTATGTCACATTTGAGGCAGATCTTTCTCGGAAAAATAAACGGCGAGTATGGGGCCGCACATCATGCAGCCGGCATCGGGAACCCCATGTTTGCTGCGAGAACAGGCGTGCGCAAAATGTGGTACTGTCGAAGAAACGCAAGAAAAAAAATCATGCCATATCCACGAAGTGAATGGTGATTGAGGAGTTGTCTCGCAGATAATCTGGTAAACCGTGAACGCTCCATACAATTCCTCTACTGTCATAAATAAACGTCACACGTTGTTATAGTAGCGATTGTGGTCAGGTTGTTCTCGAACCAGAGGCGGTCGCAGACCTTGCTGCTGTGGCCAAACGTGTGGTCGGAGAAATCGCGCTTGAAGCGCGCGTCAGCGCCACCAACTTCAGGTAGCGACCGTATTCGGCGCTTGGCCGCTGCATCCCGCGCCCGTACCTCTTCGCGGTTCTCTTGCCGCCGCTTCCGCGCTGCTACGGCTTCGCGGGCTTGTATCTCGGGGTTCGCACGACGCTGACGTCTCTCTACAGCAGGGTGTTGGAGCCGAGCCCACGCTGCTGCTGCCTTGCGAGTCCTGCGCTCCGCCGCGTTGTCTTCTTCGTTCATGTTATTAGTATCGAAGCGCACTGTCGGAGTGTAGCGAGCGCCGCATGCTACAGTTGGCTATGCTATATGTGGTTTTGCCTGCGGTATTATCATCATTCAAGGCGCTAGAAGAACAAGAGGAAGACGACTTCTCTATTCGCGCGAGCGTGCGAATGCTACAGTTGGCTATGCTATATGTGGTTTTGTCGGCGTTATTATAATCATCAAGGCTCTCGAAAAACAAGAGGTAGAAGACTTCTCTTTCGCGCGAGCGTGCGCATGCTACAATTGGCTATGTCATATGTGGTTTTGCGTGCGTTAATATCATCATCATGACGCTCGAAGAACAAGAGGAAGAAGACTTCTCTTTCGCGCGAGCTGCGCGTGTAGCGGTCGCCTCTGGAACTAACATTACACTTACGGCGCGGGACTTTGCCCCAGCTTATGAACCTGGTGAGCCAGCTCCTAAAAAAATGAAACTTAATGTGTCCTTTATCTAGGAACAGCTTTCCATACTTCTTTCATTTTTATAACGAAGGGAACTGTATTTCTTCAAGCTAGGTAACTCTCAACGTTTGAAAATCAAAATAGGCACTATTGATTGTGCGCGCACAGGCAAGCGTTTCGGTTCTGTAACTTCCACAGTACTGCTAGGAAAAGTTTGAAATGAAGAGGCTATAATCGCTGCTTTTAGATGAAACCATTTCCTTTGAAATAACGCCTCACGAACGTACCTAATTGAGTCAGGAGGCTATTGTATATTTCATTGGTCACGAATAAGGCTCTAAAATAAATGATTGAACTATTGTGTTCTCATGAATGTCATTTGAACCTCAGGCAGCACGGCAAGCTATACTTGTTGCTTGCTCCATCCAAAAATGTTGTAACACAGCGTATTGTGACAATGCATTATTCTCAAGTGCCCTTTGGACGTTACTGTGTTACCGCTGTAGAGCAGAAAAAAGGAATGTAGCCAGCAGTAGAAAGTACCTTCAGCCGACGGTTCTTATAAAGGTCCCTCATAGAGAAAGCTGTGGTCCTTGTAACGATGGTGTCTTTCGCCGTGCTCTGTGCTTTCTGCTTTGTCTCAGGCATTATAGGTGAGTGCGAGATACGCTGATTGTGAAAGGTGATGACGCTCATTATTCATGACCTGTAAATCTGAGTCTATATGAAAATTATGTTTAAATTTATTTTACTTTTTTCCGCGGGCTGGACCAATGGGTTTGATTAGTGATCGAATTTTTATTGCAAATATCATAGCTCCGAAGGCACCAGTTTGTTTATTTTGTTCATATGATTACCAGACAGGTATTTGCACATTGCACAGACTCTGTCTGCGGCTTTCAAGTGTGTAAGCCTTTCTTGTTAAGGAGATGAACCGTTTTTGATAAAAACAGCGTACAGCCTCAGGTGTCGCTCACGGCACTGTCTGAATAGCCAGCGAAATCTTGTGCACCTTAGGTCTCATAATATTTCGTGAGAAAATTCCAAGTGTAAAGCACATTGGCATGCGAGAGCGTGTTTCCTTCATAAAAGCAAATGCTTCGTTTATTGTTGCGGGACTTTGAGTTTTTGAGCAGTGACGTTGAAAGACAAAGCGTTGATACCCCTCTTAGCTATCAACGCCTAATCAACGGGCCTTTCTAGAGCAACATCGTTGCGTTTTTAGTTAGCCTAGTAGGCACGAAGGTATCTCGATAATCTAGCCAGAGCCCTCCTCTGTTCTCCTATCTGGGAAGCTATGTGATCTTCACGTAGGGATTGCATATTGCCTCACGGATGAGGCCTCACGCCGTCATCTTAGAAAACAACACGGCATCGGTGTTATTCAGTAAAAAGCCGAGCTCCAGACGAAGACGACTCTTGGAAAAAGCACGCATTTGCTTCTTTTCATTAGGAGTTGAAAAGATTAATATTACAGCGGCTGTGCACCCACGACGGTGACGTGCTGAAAGGTGAAAAGATGCGGACTCTATGTTTATCAACTGCACATATGGTTAGCGCGCATTAACCAAGTGTAGCGGCTGGTGACGCTATCATGCGCGTCAGTATATCTGTTATATATCAGTGCTGTAGATAGAGCTGTAGAGTCTGTCTGGGAGATAAAATAACCAATTGTGCACACTCTACTTGGACAGAGAATAATGAGTTGTAGAGTAGGCCATGCGCTGCGCTTTAACAAACCACGAGAGGTCTGCAATATCACGTAAATATCGAAAAAAAAACTAATGTTCTCAGTGAAGTGAAGCGATAACAATGTTGAGGCACTTACCACTGCAGCTGAACCTCATTTTCGGCCACCTCCGCAAATGAGGTCATGCGTTTGAAGGAGAATGCACGTGCTCCACTTCTGAGGGCACAATTCCGGCTTTTTCGTGGCACTGGTACTGATATTAAAAATAGGAACATCACGATGATATCAGTGTCCCCGTTAAACGATGATCGATACACTCGTAGCCATCTCGATCTAATAAGCTTCTATAAATATGTATTAGTCTGACACCTTCACCATCGGTCGTTGACAGCATCTTGCTTTACGGGGAAAAGAAAACATGGAACCATTGTCTCGTATCCTACCTCTTCAGTATTAATAGGCGTGGATAAGAAAAGCCGGTCAAATTACTCTTCTTTCCGTAACTGTACGGTAAATCAATGCTGTTTGCCAAACACCCGATAAGAAAAATGTTTTTCATATGAATTTTCTTGCAAAAGATGACTGAGAGAAGTAACGTCGGTAGTCTCACTTTTTTAGCGACATCTTCTGCAGGACCTTACTCGTACATGACCATTTTCTTTGTCCAATGAGACTTGGTTGGTTGGTTGGTTGAAAAAACTTTATTTGGGTCCTGCAAGGCGCACGTCAGCGCGCAGCGGGCGACTCCCACGTCGGGACCGTCAGACCAAGCCTGCCGGCCGCTCCGCGGGCCTGCTGGACGGCCCAGAGCTGGTCAGCCAGGAGGGAGCTGCGGAGTGCCGCCTCCCACCTGGCCGAAGCAGTATCGGGGTTAGTGTGCGTTGCCTTGCACTCCCAGAGCATATGCGCTAGCGTGGCTACGTCTCCGCATGAGACTTGGTCACCCAAAAAATAGCTCATCGGACGCGTTTAAGACAAAGGAATTTTTGCGATGCTATAAGAATGTCAAACTCGTTTACTGCATAGCTAAAAAACATCATAAAAGTATATGTTAAAACAAGGAACAGCAAACACAAAAGATATTACTGAGACAGAGAGAAAAATGTTCAGGTGCGTGGCCTTAATACACGATAGGAATTCAATGTCGACCCTTTATCACCATAGCTGTCATGGTGAGTGGCGTTATATTTCCCGATAATGCCATTGCTTGGCATTGTCTTCAGTTAGCACGGCAAGGAGGTGAGTTCGTAGGCTAACATACTTCAGTGAATGTGCAGCGCGGCAAAAACGAGACACAAAGAAAAGACGACACAGAGCTCGTGTCGTCCATCCCTATTCTCTCGTTTGTGTCGCAAGGCACGTTCACCCAAAAAATGTATTGGAGTTCGTACAGTTGACCACTTTTTCGACTATGCCAAGTGCGAGAACTGTCAGGCCATTAGACAATGGACCACACGGCGATAATCTGTTAACAAAATCTTTTGCAATCTCAATCAGAGGGTGCTGCTCCATGCTGATATGTTTGTGCTAGAACAATACAACAGTCAAAAGAAAGCTCAGACAATATAGTTCTGTCGCTTTTCCTTAATACGGGCATTTCTTACGAGCGCTGAATTTCGATTCCTAAGAATCTTCGAGAACGCTCTCATGCACAAAATAGCTACAACTTTGTAACTTTGGTTCAGGTCCACAACATGGTAAAGAAAGTCTCTATTTGGTTATATATGTATACCTAGGTTTTGTTACAATGAGTCACGATTGCCTGTTCATGATACAGTTAATACAATGTAGCAAGCAGCGATTAGTAATTACTGATTGTGCTTGCAATCTCTTCCCGTTATGAATGCCTGCTGATTTCAGTTGCTTTGCATATGCACACCAATACTATGCCTGAACCATACACCGCGGCTGGGGAAACACTTTCTTTGCCATTTCTTATACACTTCAGTCGGCGCATTCACACGCTGGGACAAAAAGAGAAGCCCGCAAGAAGCTTAAGTGCCCAGTGAGAGAAGCTATGATCCTGCAAACCTTAAGAAAGAAAGATGGCGAGGCTGAATAAAAAGAAAGTAGACAACAAGCGACACCAATAGCTCGAAATTTGGCAGTCGAACTATAATTTTATACGGAAAAACAGAAGTAATATTTCATAATTATGCTTACACTTTGACCCTGACTTTATATCTTTACACGAAACCGAAGCTGAAGACTTCAAGGTGAGTGGTTACCTCACTCACGTCAGCGACGGTAAAACAAGGAGAACAATACTTACAAATAGACAATCAACGCTCAGGAACACTGCCTCCGCCACCGCATCGAGCACGCCCTCGTGGAAATTGTGCCCGAGAAAAAAACAGCAGCAATGCCTCCTCGGGTTAAGCGTGCACAGCCCACCAAAGGACCACCTAGATAAGCTAATGCGAAAATAAAAAGCTGAGCAAGGGCAACGGACTAATAGTGGTTGGTAATTTTAACGCTCCCCATGCGGTCAGGATTACGCGGCGTCAAAAAAAGGAAAATATATGCACAACGTGGCGCAACAACACCACCTTACCCTGATCAACGACCCTCAGACACCCAGGCGAATTGGCGACAGCGTATCAATAAACACCAGTCCTGACATAACGTTCATACAAGGTCTCATACATTATGAGTAGAGCTGCATGAATGAAACTTTGAGCATTGATTACTTCATAGTAGAAACGATCAGCTCACGCCATAAATCAGCGACAAGTGTAGGAAAAGCCAAGATAACGGACTGACAAGCCTTTCGCAAAGACGAGAGCGCTGTTGATGCTACGATAGACGACATCAAAATGTGGACCCGAGGACTCGTGGAAAGAGCGGAGAAGAACGCAAGGGTAATCCACTTGTCGCGAGACACCCGCGTTGTCGCCCCCCACTTACTGCACCTGTGAGAGGCGTGGAGGGGAGTCGCCAGACGCTGCTAACGCCACCAGTGGAACCGCAAACTGAAGGATCGAATCTCTAAGCTGGTCGAGGAGGCGCAAAAACACTGTGAACAACGGGAAAGAAAGAACATGCACATATATTAAGCTTCAAGGAACCCTAAGCACCAAGTGCACCTGGGCGAAACTCAAAACTCTCGTAGCCAAGAAAGAGACCAAGAGCGCAGCAAAGCAGAATGTGCCCACTCATAGACAACCACCTGCGGGAAAACGGAAGACATTATGGAAGAAGTGAAGGAGAAGTTCCTTGGTACGCACCGGAACATTATTGTACATTCGCGCTTTGAGGAGTTCTCAAGGTAACCCAAACAGAGAAGTGAATCGACCCTTCACGGTAGCAGAGAGATAGAGAGGGCCCTCATCAAGCTCACGCGCAACACAGCACCGGGCAACGCAAAATAAATAACAACACACTCCAGAACCTAGATGGACCATCTTTAGATGGAACATCTTAAAATATATCAATCACTGCTGGGAAAACGTTAAAGTGCCACCGGAATGGAAGTATGGTGTTGTAATCATGATTCCTAAACCCCACAAGCCCATCAAGGTTCAGAAATGAATATCTGTATCACTCAGCTCGTGTGCTGGAAAAAGCCTAAGAGCACACGGTGCATAACAGTGTGATAGAATATCTCGTGCACAATGGACATGTCCCAAAAACCATGTTCGGATTTAGAGCTGACCTGTCCATGCAAGACGTCTTAATGCAGATCAAGGCAAAAGTCATAGAGAAATTGGACGCACTCAAAGAGCCATCCTCGCACTAGACCTGAAAGGGGCTTTTGAAAACGTGTCTTGCGAAGCTACACTGCAACACCTGAACGTCTATAACTACGGAGAAAAGGTATATAACTACACAAGAACTTTTCTGACGCATGTGTTGTAATCTGAGTGCCGAAGTTACGTCAGACCATAACCTAACCTTCAGGCCATGGTAAAAATATAAAACAGCGCTTTCTTAAACACGAGACAAAGAAGGAGACACACACTCATTGAACTTGCAACTGGTTTAATGAAAAAACAACACGTACGTTGTAAGGCGAGCGCGCATGCCCGTTGTCAAAGATGAATCACTTGTCAAACAGTAAGGCAAAGCCTCGTGTGAGCTCCCTAGTCACCCCTAGTTAACAGGCCCACTTCCTTCGAAGATAACGCCAGGGAAGGTTGGCTAGCGCAATCACTTGCCTTCCTTCATATGTGGAATGCCTCAGCTACTCCTCTCGTGTAGCTGTCATTATGGTGACACAGAAATCTTGTTTGTTCATCGCACTTGCCCAGAAAAAGGTGCTTGTAGGAGTGCTTTCCGCCGGCCACCCCTTCTTTGGAAAATGGAATGTGCTTGGCACTCTCCATATCGGCGCACTTGGGAAACACGCAGCGCCGCGTCTCGCAATCTTGCTGCTCCAGCTACCGGTCAGCAGCTTGCATGCTCGTCCAGTTCTCGCCCTGTGCAGTTCTCACCTCAGGCAGTGGCCGTCCTCGTTCTCGCCCCATTTATTTGTGTTAATTAAGCGCTGCATTCTAATGAATCGTTTTCCGTTGATACTGTACTTCATATAGACCTGTTCTTCTTTATTTTTCGATCGAGGCAGTATACAATAATTGGTAAGTAACAATACAAATGTGGTATGGGAGGCTAGCTCTCATTATTAAAAAATAAATGCACGCTAAGACTTTCCTATATTGACAATGACTCATTCGGACGAACGCACGAGTTTTGGTTCCGGGTTTTTACGCCTGCCGTGGTCATTGAATCATTCATCTTTTTTTCTGTTGATTTGCAGCTCACACTGGGACCTCGGAATGCAAGTCAAAGGGACATCAATGCAAACTATGGCTTTTATGTCGGAAGGAGGACAGACTAAAGCTTGGAGGCTGTCGGTTCTTGAGTGTTTGCTGCAGGAGTAAGGCCATACTATTTCTCGTACGGAGATTGTACCGCGTCTGAATGAATGACATTGAAGTTGGCTGCATTCAGAAAGAAGTCTATAATAGAATATTGTCAGGTGGTCGTGACGTTGCAGAAAGTACCAGTCGGCGGGCTAAAGACGAATCTTTTTACATGGGCGAACCTGCGCCCGGTAAACGAGACTTCAAAGTACAAGCCTTACACGCTGTACACTCATAACGGCTAAGATGGTGTCGGCCGTCGATAATCTGATGTGCGGCTTAAGTGCGTCGGCGTTTATAGACAAATTCCACCGGACTTACGTCACGAAAATGCGGTGGCGCTGTCGGCGGGCGTTTAGTTTCGCGCAGTAGCCAAAAGCCGCTGTGCCTGCCGCAGTTACTGCCGTTACTGCCGTGTTTTCGTTGGTGCGTGCGCTGATTGCCGTTGTGCAACGAAGAACCAACGCTGTACCGACGAGCTGCGTTGCGTTTACTTACGCAGGAAGGCAGAAAGTAGGCGGAATAACCTTCTCTCCGCTTTCTTTTTACGAAGACCGTCGCAAGAAATTGGCCGCCGCTGTTAAAGATGAGATCTTGTCTGCGACGCCGGCTCATAGGATATGTGAGAAAAATTGAGCTGTTTGCGCGGCTCATTTTACCTACAAAACGATCAAAAGTTTGTGAAAAGTGTGCCCCTGTAATGTCCCACACACCATTTTTGGTATAATAGTGCAGCCATTGGAAGCATGTTTACCTCAGAGCACAAATACGTAAGCAGTGTAGATAGCTTTGTAAAATGCGGAGAATTCATCACGATTGAAAAATGTGGAAGTCAGAGGGTCAGAAGAATTTCGTAGTAGGCACAAGAACTAAAGGTGTGCTTCGGTTCATTAATGCAGCAGTGAATGAAAGTACGACTTCGACTGTTCTTTTCCAAGTTGTATGCGGCTGCGATGACACACGCAACACAAGCACATTGGTTGCGGCTGTTCTGGCTGCGATACGCATTAAGACATTTCCGAGTCTTTGGCTCCACAGGCAGACTGCAAGCGTGAAATGTTCCGAATCTGCTTGCAGGCTGTAGGCCTTGGCGGTATCGACTTCAGCGTACAGGGAGAGCCGCGACCCTCGATTGCATAAATATCTGTCAGGTTTGCTATGGCGAACCTAACAGATATGAAGCAGCCTTGTCCATGGCATGCAGTAATTGTTTAATACGTTACCGCAGTTGTATCGCCCATTAAAGTGTCACCGAGATCACCCTTCACGTTTGAATGAGTAACTAACCCAGTAAATTTGTTTATGTGCGGGGATTTACCATAACAATTATGGACCTGTTCGTAATTTTATTCCGAGCAATTTCATACCGCAGCAAAAAGGCGTCTTGCGCGGCTAGGAGGTCCGTTCTTGCATTGTTAACAAATTGAAATGTACACGTGTGACGTAGACTACAGCAACGCCGATGGCATTTCGCGAATCAGTAACATTGGTGGCGTCAACATACTTGATGTTATAGTGGGGTTATCAGAGGTAGAGTTGCACATCAATATAGATTTTAAATGTCCATTTCAGAGTTCTTGTCGGGGCCACGAGAACTTCCTTTCTCGCGGCCGCCTGTCTGCCCCTTGTAAACACGTGGGAGGCGCCCCGACTCGCGACGCTCAGAGGCAGCTTTGCAGCTGCTGTGCCAGTTGTCACGCGGTCATAGAGGGCGGTAGTGAGCATTGGGCTGGGCGGAGCCTACGCGCCGCGACGTGGCAACAAGGGCGTCAGTATATCGATGCCGCCTACCCCTGCTTAAAACATGGAGTAGGTCTGTACATGTGGCATCGAACGTTCTAGTCTTATCGCTGGTGGCCGTGCTACTTCCAGAATAAACTCAACTATTCCCTTTTACGCGCTCAAGCCTGTCAGAATATTCTAGGATTGTCTGGAAGGTTATCAGACATTGGTGCGCAGTTCGCGAAAGGCAGTGGTTGTGCTACGTGTAACAAAGTGGTTACACATAATACAAAAAAGGGGCGCGGGTGCCAATATATTACCACTGAAAGCGCACAGCACAAATAATGAAAAATTCGCAAATAATGTATCGCTTGTCATTAGTTATCGTGAACTGGAACTGAAAACGCGAGAGGCATCACAGCTCTATTATGACCTTTGCAAGGACATATAATTTATCCGGGGATGGAGCTAGAAACAATGATTGGGAGCCTATATGTAGTGGAGCAATGGTCGTGCATTGTTCTGAAAGTATTTAAAAGGCCCACTACCGAGTTTAGGAAACTCACACAAGTGTCTGTCTACCTAACCGTTATGCATTTCTAACGACAGCAAGAATTAGTTGATTGCCGCCAGCACAAGCACTCTATTCGAGCACTTTGAGCATACAACACCAATGATTTAGCTCTACACCACCGCTGTCACAAAAGAATGCAAATGAACCATGCCTGGCTTCCGTTGGAGCACTATATATCTGCAAGAGCCAGAATATCCACTGCAGCACAGATACCGTTATTATGATAGTAATGACTTACTTATAGATATTTTATTTTGCTATCAATTATATTGACACTCTCGGCTGATTTTTGCCGTCGCCGTCATGTACCGGATATGCAAATGCATGTATATATATAAAAAGGCACAAAGGAAACTGAAGCAGAAGAAAGAAATTCCGAAGCACTTCACCGGGGATTCCAATTATAGACCCCTCGCTCCCCAGCCCGCTGCATTAGACAGCTCAACCATGCCCCATGCATGCGCCGGCAAAATAACGGCGATCAATTTATATACTCCATTTACCGATGGTGGTAAGCAAATCTATGTCCGGTGTTTCCATCCCAACGAAAAGCATATCGGTGGTGTGGAGTGGACCGTAGTTTACACTGTCAAGAAAAGCCATCTCTTTCGGGGTCAAGGAAACCGAGGGCTTGCTGACACAGATCCCCTTGGCAATTATCGAGGCCTCAATGATAACTCTGGTTTGATTATTTGCATGTTTGGTCAGAATGCCCGTCTGGTCGAACGCGGGAGCACAGCCGCACTGATGGCAGTGCTGGGCAAGGAACCTGTCATTTCTTTTCTGCGCCTTTAAATTGTGCTCATGTAACCTGGCGTTCAGGCATCGCCCCGACTGTCCAACATATTTTAGACCACAGGAAAGGGGAACAGTGTACATAACATTGTCGGCACATTCAACAAAATTGTTTTTATGTTTATCCTTACACTTGCGCGGGATCTGCTTCTCAGGGCATGTCCTAACAGACCTGATGTAGTTTGTGTGGTGCGGAAAAAAAAACAACAGAAGCACCCGAACGTAGGCCTATCTTCTTGAGCCTATGTGACACATTAAGTATGTAAGGAATGACTGCCAGCTTCTGCCTTGATTCTGGCTGTTCTTAGCCAACTCAGTAGGCCAATCCGATTTTTCTTCGCAACGCCCCCGCCACTGAAATCAGCAGATGCGTCGGGTAACCCGCTTCCTCAAAACGAGATATTTGCGCTCTAAAGATGCCGTCAACAAGCCTGAGGGCAGGATCTGGTGAGTGCACACCACAGAGAGGTGTACACGATAGCCCTTTTCACCAGCTTGCTGTGGGCTGACCCAAACGGAAGAAGTGGCTTATTCGCCTGTGGTTCCTATTTCCAACACAGGCGATTGCCTGAAAGGGTCAGCTTCAGGTCTAAAAAACGCAACGAACCATTTTCCAGGACTCCATGGGTCAGCGTGAACGGACTTAGGCACTCTTTGAACATAGCCAACGTGTCCTGAACAGAAGATTTAAAATCAGTGTCATCACAATCTAATAAAATAAGAACGTTATCTACCTACCGAAAGCATTTTTCAGCCCGCGGTTCTGAGAGCCGGCCTCATACCTTCCTGTCTGGGCCTTTACATTTATTCTATTGTCACGTGGTCGTGACGTCGACGAACACAACAGTCGGCGTTTGTAGGATGAAACTGTTTATTTGGCCGAATTTGTGGCCGGAAAATGAGAACTAGAACTACAGCAATGCACGCTGTACAATGATAGCGGCGAACAGGGCGTCGTCCGTCGATCAACTGACAAGCGATCAAGCGCGTCGGCTTTTATACAGGCCCTATCGAACTTTCCAGCAATATCGCTGGTGGCGGCGTTATCTCTAGACAAAACTGGAACATTCGCGTGCGGGGCGCAGTCTTAACAAACCGATCTACTACAATCGCGACGCTTCTTGAACACTACTTCGCGGAAAGCGTCGAGCGTTGATAACCGTCCCTGCCGGTCAAACCCGAATACATCAAAACAAGACAAGAAGTGGGCGTGGCACTATTATGAATACTTCAACAGCGTTAAGGTGGTTGACACCTTTCACATCTCTAACGCTCCTGCCACGTCCACGTCTATGGACCTTGGCACAATTACCCGTGACCCTGCGCTTGATTAGTCGCTCGTCGACACTTTCCATAAGTCCGTCAACGACGAAACATCTTCACAACGAAGACAGTGTATGACCAAACATGCAGAAGTTCCACACTCATTTTGACAGTCATGCTTCTGGTTTTATCAGATATCCAATGTTTCTCACGAGATACTCACAGGAAGCCGTGCACCTCTACGGCAACGTCTGTACCTAGTGTCGGTCTCAGAGCACCGCGAGTGACGACCAGGTAGTCCGTATGACCAAGTGTGGCGTTGTGCAGCCTTCAAACACTCCATGTTGGCTTCTGTGTCGACTTGCGTTGTTCGAAGAAAATAACCTGGCAGGACATTTGCCCACTACCCCGCATGCGCAACGACCTCGATTGTTTTCAGAGGGTAAATTTATTTTCTTAACTGAATCTACGTGCTGGACACTGGCAAGCTTCTATGGAAGCATGTGGTGGATCTAAAACAACATTTGTAGCTGCCAGATTGCACCAGCTTACCGTCATGCTTCGCGGCCTGTGGAGTGCTACAGCCACTTTTAGAGCGCAGCTTTTAGGCTCCCGTTCCTGCATTGAGCGGCGTCGCCATCAGTGGCGTAACCGATAGACAAGAAAAAATAAACATGAGGGAAAATACCAGGATTGAATCGGACTTGAAGCCGGTCCCTCTGTGCGGCATTCGAACATTCAAGCAGACAGCCACGCTGGTGATTGAAACTTACTTGCAAGACCCTATACAGGCATCATGTCGATCAAGGAATCGCGTTAACCTATGTAATATAGCATGGAAGAAGAGTAAAAGGACGACCAGCCATCACGCAACGATATTCGCACTACGAGTGTGTGGTTTAATGTGTAGCGCCTCAGAATGCGGCGCTCGTCAAGGAAGAAGAAGTTGGCATTCGGCCGCGCGACGGGTGCAGCACGATAATAAAAAGAATCAGTTCGAAAACTGAACGCTGTCAGGGCTAGATCTTTCTCGCGTTAGCTCCGACAGTTAATGGTGACCCGATAAAGAACACGCAGCCCCGATCATCCCGCATGGATCCCGCCGGCTCTGCCGCCAATCCTACCGTTCCTGACGCCCAAGAAGACGCCAGACCTAGCGGTGCTGCGCTCGCTGCGATCCAACATGTCAACCTGCCACCATTTTGGCCCAACAGCCCAAGCACATGGTTTCTGCAGGTCGAGGCGCACTTCCGTCTACGGCAAATCACCAGCCAACAGACCAGGTACTGGCATCTGGTGTCCTGCTTACCTCCGGACGTAGCCGATGACTTAGCTGATATTTGAGCGTCGCCGCACCTGAGCCATCCCTACGACACGTTGAAGTCAGCTATCATTTCCCGCAAGTCTGAGTCCGAACACAGCAGACTCCAACAGCTCATCACGGCCACAGAGCTCGGTGACCGTCGCCCATCACAGCTCCTGCGACGCATGCGCCAGCTCCTTGGCGGCCCCTCCGCCCCTCAAGAGGAGAAGCTGTTGCGTGAGTTGTTCCTCCAGCGCTTACCGCAGAGCATGGTCCCGGTCCTCGTGGCTGCAGGAGATGTCCCAGTAGACACACTCGCTGAAATGGCTGACCGAGTGGCGGACTACTCGCGGGCACATGGCCTAAACGCCGTTACCACACCACCACCGGCCACCGCTGCAGACCCCGCGCTCGCAAGCATCGAGAACTGTTTGGACGCCCTTGTCAGGCGCCTCGATGGCTTTGTACCTGCGCATTGTCGACCGTCATCCAGGTTCCAGATACACAGTCGCTCGTCGACGCCCCCACGTTCTCCGGAACTTCGCCCAACCGACGCGCCGCGGGACGTCTCATTCTCAACCATGTGCTGGTACCACCGCCGATTCGGTGCCTCTGCTCGCAAGTGCACTCGCCCGTGCTCCTGGTTGGGAAATGCGACGACCGGCCACTGACGGCGGCAAGTGGTACTGGTCGAAAGTCATGCCGCCTTTTCTATGTTTCTGATAAGGTCACTGGCGCTTGCTTCCTAGTCGACACAGGAGCCATGGTTAGCGTCATACCGGCCTCGTGTGCAGATCGCCGTCGCAACGAACAGACCTGCCCACACCAAGCGATCAACAATTCCGCCATTCGCACATACGGCCAACGCTCTCTTACACTTGACCTTGGACTACGCCGTACGTTCCGCTGGATTTTCATCCTCGCTGACGTCTCGCAAGCTGTTCTTGGAGCTGACTTCCTCCGTTTTTTCAACCTTGCTGTGGACATGCATGCTCATCGCGTCATTGATCTCAACACCCGCCTCTCCATCAACGGTGTACTCTGTACTTCCTCGTCAACGGGACTGCGAGCTCTCACACCTGCTTCGCCGTATGCAAAAATACTCGCCGACTTTCCCAGCATCACGAAGCCGCACACCAGAGAGTCACCGGTGAAGCATTCCATCACTCACTACATTGTGACCACTGGACCTCCCGTTTTTACACGACCCCGTCGACTATCTGGAGAACGCCTCGCCATCGCCCGCCGTGAGTTTGAGCACATGCTTGAACTCGGCATTGTGCGGCCTTCCTCAAGCAACTGGGCGTCGCCACTCCACATGGTGCAGAAGAAAGATCCTGGCGACTGGAGACCATGTGGGGATTACCGCGCTCTCAATGCCCACACCTTACCAGACCGCTATCCACTTCCTCACATACAGGATTTCACATCAAATTTGGCTGGGTGCATAATCTTCTCTAAGATTGACTTAGTGAAGGCTTACCATCAGATTCCTGTAGAACCCGCCGACATTCCGAAGACGGCCATCACCACCCCATTCGGTCTGTTTGAATATGTGAGGATGCCTTTTGGATTGCGCAACCCTGCACAGACCTTTCAGCGCACTATCAACGAGGTCACGCGAGGTCTCGATTTCGTATTTGCCTACCTTGATGACCTCCTTGTAGCAAGCTCATCCGGCCCTGAGCATGAAGCCCACCTGCGCACCCTGTTCCATCGCCTGGATGATTACGGCCTCGTAATTAATCCCAATAAGTGCCTCTTCGGCGTCGCTACAATAGAGTTCCTAGGCCACCTTGTCACTCCACAGGGTATCCAACCACTCGTCAGCAAAGTGAAAGCTATTCAAGACTTTCCACCCCCGACGTCACTGAAACGACTCTGAGAATTTCTGGGCCTACTAAACTTCCATCGCCGCTTTCTTCCAAAGTGTGCCACATTCCTAAAGCCCTTGACCGACCTATTGGCTAAGTAGAAAGACCCGGCTGCACCACTGGAGTGGACCGAGGACGCTGCATCTGCCTGCGACACTGCCAAGAAGGCTCTGGCAGACGCCACCATGCTCATACATCCCGTCCCTGATGCCCCGATTCGTCTCATCACCGATGCATCAAGCGTGGCAGTTGGCGTCGTTCTCGAGCAGCACGTATCCGGTTGGCAGCCCCTTGGTTTTTTTCTCGCAAAACCTGAAGCCACCGGAAGCAAAATACAGTACATTTGCCCGAGAACTCCTCGCGGTATACCTCGCCATCAAACATTTTCGCCATTTATTGGAGGGCCGGGACTTTTACGTCGTTACATACCACAAGCCCCTGACGTTTGCCTTCCATCGCAATCACAGCAATTACACTGCACGGGAGATCCGTCAACTATGCTTTGTTTCCGAGTTCACTGTGGATCTCAGACACGTCCATGGGCCGGAAAATGCTGCTGCTGATGCACTATCCCGCATCGATGCCTTGTCGACCCAGCCACCACTAGACATGGAAGACCTAGCAGCTGCCCAAAGCAACGATCCTGAGCTGCATCGTCTTCGCTCTTTATCCACGTCTCTATCGTTCACGGAGTGCCCGCTTCCATTTTCTACCTCATTAATAACATGCGAAACGTCTACGGGTGTCCCTCGGCCCTTCGTGCCTTCAGCTTTTCGTCGTGCAATTTTTGATCAATTGCACAACATGAGCCATCCTGGTATACGTGCGACCCAGAAGCTAGTTACATCTCGTTTCCTTTGGCCAAGCATCAATGCTGATGTCCGACGCTGGGCGCGAACCTGCCTTGAGTGCCAGCGGGTTAACGTTCACCGTCACACTGTCACGGCAACATCCCCCTTTCGGCCTCCAGACGCAATGTTTTCTCACGTCCATCTCGACATTGTCGGCCATCTTCCGTCATCGCAAGGAGCCTGTTACCTGCTGACATGTGTGGATCGCTTCACCAGATGGCCGGAAGCGTTTCCCATTTCCGACATTACAGCACCAACAGTTGCTAAGGCTTTCACAAACGGCTGGGTGTCGCGCTTTGGATGCCCTTCTGTCGTCACCACTGATCGCGGTCGTCAATTTCAATCGGCCGTTTTCACCACACTTGCCAATATGCTGGGCATTCGGCACATCGACACAACTGCCTACCATCCTTCCGCCAATGGCATGGTCGAACGGCTTCATCGACAACTGAAAGCTGCCCTCACTGCTCACCAGCCAAGGGAACGTTGGCTCGACCACCTCCCCTTCGTACTTCTGGGCATCCGATCAGCATTGAAAGCGGATCTCGGCTGCTCATCAGCCGAACTAGTCTATGGCGTTTCCCTGCGTCTTCCAGGAGAATTCTTCGAGCCATCATCGCCACCTTCCACTCACGATGCCTCCACGTACATTCGAGAGCTGCGCACCACGTTTCGGGACCTTGCTCCTGTGATTCCTGCCGACCGACACCCCCAGTCTGTCTTCGTCAGCCAGGATCTGCATGACTGCAGTCACGTCTTCGTTCGGCGCCACCAAATACGGCCACCACTCACACCAGCCTATGATGGCCCATTCCGCGTACTCCATCGTACACCTAAGACGTTCACGCTGGACATCAATGGCCGTGAAGACGTCGTGGCTGCCGATCGACTGAAACCTGCGTATATCGCCGCTCTCGCGTCCGCGGGGCTTCAATCTTCAGTCTGGATGCCCACATCCAAGCATGTTCACTGGGCGACTCCTATGGCTCTAGTTCTACGGGGGGGAGCCCTGTAGCGCCTCAGAATGCGGCGCTCGTCAAGGAAGAAGAAGTTGGCATTCGGCGCGCGGCGGGTGCAGCGCGATAATAAAAAAAAAATCAGTTCGAAAACTGAACGCTGTCAGGGCTGGATCTTTCTCGCGTTAGCTCCGAGTCTAGAGCACTGCACGGGCCGGATTTTACGGCCCGGGACCGGCCCGGGCCCGCTTTATGAAGCCCGAACCCAGCCCGGGCCCGTGGTTCCAAGAGTGGACCCGGCCCGGGCCCGGGCGTACATGACCGAACCCAGCCCGAGCCCGGCCCGGGCCCGTCGTTCCAAGCCCGAGCCCGGCCCGGGCCCGGCCCGGGCCCGTCGTTCCAAGCCCGGGCCCGGCCCGGGCCCGGGCGTTCATTATTAAACTAATCCAGGGCGCGCTTGTTCATGACCGGGCCCGACCCGGGCCCGCTAGAGGATATTAGTTGTTGATGATGATTAATAATGATGCCGTGCGCTTTGTAGCAGGCGATCGGACGGAAAATCCGGTGTGTACATGCATCGAAATGTTGCTTTGCCCACGGTGGTAGCTCAGCGGTTAAGCTGTTTCGCTGTTAAGTCCTAGGACGCGGGTGCGATTTGGTGGGGGCGAAATGCAAGAACACCCTTGTATATACTTATCTCTAGGTGCAAGTTAGAGAACTCGAGGTGGTCAAAATTGATCCGGCGCCACTACGGCGTGCCTCGTAATCATATCGTGGTTTTGGCACGTAGTACCAAGGAATATAAATGAAATGTATCGTATGTGTCAACCTCGAATAAAAGACCGAAATCTTTATGCCTCCCATGGGAACAACCGTGATCTGGCTTATTGTTAGTGCTGCTAGTATATATATATATATATATATATATATATATATATATATATATATATATATATATATAATGCCACGCCCACTTCTTGTCTTGTTTTGATGTATTCGGGTTTGACCGGCAGGGACGGTTATCAACGCTCGACGCTGTCCGCGAAGTAGTGTTCTAGAAGCGTCGCGATTGTAGTAGATCGGTTTGTTAAGATTGCGCCCCGCACGCGAATGTTCCAGCTTTGTCTAGAGATTACGCCGCCACCAGCGATATTGCTGGAAAGTTCGATAGCGCCTGTATAAAAGCCGACGCGCGTGACCGTTTGTCAGTTGATCGACGGACGACGCCCTGTTCGCCGCTATCATTGGACAGCGTGTATTGCTGTAGTTCTAGTTCTCATTTTCCCGCCCACAAGTTCGGACCAAATAAACAGTTTCATTCTCCAAACGCCGACTGCTGTCTTCGTCGACGTCACGACCACGTGGCATCTGGTGGAGGTGCTGCTTCATGATCCGGACGCCACCGCGGAGCGCTGACCCAAGCCAAAGCCGCGAAGAAGACGACTCTAAGGTCAACCCGGATCCTGGAACCAGCCGCCGGCAGAAGTGACTACAACCAGAGTACGGGCTCCTTCCCGAAAACGCCAGGCAGCCGAAGACCGTCACATCTACCGCCGAGACGATGACAGACCAACTGCCACCTACAACGGTAGTCATGCAACAGCCAAGGGAGCCACTAACTTTCCGTGGATCGTCTTTTGAAGACCCGGAGAGCTGGCTTGAGACGTACGAGCGAGTCGCCGCCTTCAACCACTGGGACACAGAAGAGAAGCTGCGCCACGTCTACTTAGAAGACACCGCGAAGACGTGGTTCGAGAACCATGAATCGAGCCTTCAATCCTGCGACCTCTTTCGGACGACGTTCCTCAATACCTTCGCGAGCATCGTCCGCAAGGAAAAGGCCGCTGCCTTGCTGGAGACCCGGGTGCAGCTGCCAAACGAAAACGTCACCATATTCACGGAAGAGATGACTCGACTTTTCCGTTAGGCCGACGCTGCGATGGCGGAAGACAAAAAAGTTCGCCTGCTCATGCGGGGCGTCAAACAAGAACTTTTCGCGGGACTTGTCCGCAACCCGCCCACGACGGTCGCCGAATTCCTCACCGAGGCTACGACTATTGAAAAGACGTTGGACATGCGGACGAAACAGTACAACCGCTCGCCGCTGTCTGCAACCTATTCCGAAGTGCACTCACTAGCCACCGACGACTTGCGCGAAACCATCCGAGCGATCGTGCGGGAGGAGTTGCGCAAGCTGTTACCTTCGCCGCAGCCTCAAGTGGATTCCATCGCAGACATTGTCCGCGAGGAAATCAAAGAGTCACTGGGTGTTCCTCAGCCGGCACCGCCGCAGCTTCAAGCAATGAGTTATGCAGCTGTAGCCCGACGCAACGCCCCCCCTCCTCGCCCGCGTCATGACGCCGCGCCGCCCCAGCAGCTGCGCCGCCAGGCACCACCGCCGCCACCACCGACGCCATACCGCCCGCCAACCGGCCAGCGATACACGCCGAGGAAGACCGACGTTTGGCGCGCCCCCGACCATCGTCCACTCTGCTACCACTGCGGAGAAGCTGGCCACACCTACCGCCGCTGCCAGTATCGACGGATGGGACTGCGTGGGTTCGCCATCGACGCGCCGCGTCCACAGCAGGGTGAACGACCACGTGACATCGCCGACTATCTGGCAGGAGCGCATTGGACCCCCCGAGGACCTTCCCGATCGCCGTCGCCAGGCCGCTACGCCTCTCCCCAACGCCGCCAGTACGCTGGCCCGTTCCGGGGCCGGTCGCCTAGCCCGTATCCGGAAAACTAAGGGCAGCAACCGATGGAGGTGCGGTTGCTGTACGACGAAACATTGAAGATCCTCCCCCGCCGACGACGACGCCACGACGAAACCTTGAAGACCCGACGCGAACCAGACAGAGCCTTGACGACGAAGCCTCGCGGACCGAAGTGGACCTGACAACGCAACGGGGAAGCAGCGGAACAAACCGACGTAGCCGTGACCCGACGCCACGACCTAACTGCAATGCAAGACGACGAACTAGCGACCTCGACGTCCTTATCGACTGCCACAACGTCACAGCTCTCGTCGACACCGGAGCCGACTATTCTGTCATCAGTGGACCGTTCGCCGCGAAGCTGAAGAAGGTTAAGACCGCTTGGGAAGGCCCCGAAATCCGCACCGCTGGAGGCCATCTGATAACACCGATTGGTGTCTGCACGGCGAGTGTCACCATCAATAACCGGACTTATCCTGCGAGCTTTGTAATCCTACAAAACTGCTCCAGGCATGCAATACTTGGAATGGACTTCCTAAGTGAACACGGCGCCGTCATCGACCTGAGGTCCGAGTCGATAACACTAACCTCAGATAAAGCGCTCCCGCCCCGCGTGACGCCAGGGAACCATGCATTGAATGTGACAGAAGAGCAGGTGACCATTCCGCCGCGTTCCAGCGTCATGATTTCCGTCGGCACCGAAAAAGCTGAAGACATCGAAGGTGTCATCGAGAGCGATCAGCGTTTGCTGCTAGATCGTGACATTTGCGTCGCAAGGGGCATTGCTCGGTTGCATGAAGGAAAAGGAAGCGTGATGCTAACGAACTTCAGCCAGAAATATACAGACACCTGAGCAGGGGCACGACGATTGCATACATCGAAGAAATCTTGGCCGTCAGCGATGCCTTTGCATTTTCAGATTCTGACGAAGCTACGACGACGATTCCTGAGCCACCCTTCGACGTAAACCCAAGTCTTCCCGCTCGCCAACAGCAACAGCTTCCACGCCTTCTGCAGGAAATAGGGACTGTTTCTCGTCGTCATCGCGGGTCCGACAAACGCCCCTTGCTAAGCACCGCATCATAACAGAAGAAAATGCTCGACCACTCCGTCAGAGTCCCTACCGGGTTTCGACGCGGGAACGGGAGGCCGTTAAGAAACAAGTCGATGAAATGCTACACGACGACATCATCCAGCCGTCCAACAGCCCGTGGGCGTCTCCCGTGGTGTTAGTGAAGAAGAAGGATGGGACCCTACGCTTCTGCGTCGATTATCGTCGCCTGAACAAAATCACAAAGAAGGACGTGTACCCTCTCCCACGGATAGACGACACCCTGGATCGACTCCACAACGCGAATTACTTTTCGTCGATGGACCTCAAGACCGGCTACTGGCAAATTGAAGTCGACGAGAGAGACCGAGAAAAGACCGCCTTTATAACACCGGACGGCCTGTTCGAGTTCAAGGTCATGCCTTTCGGTCTTTGCTCGGCACCTGCGACTTTCCAACGAGTCATGGATACTGTATTAGCTGGCTTGAAGTGGCAGACTTGCCTTGTTTACTTGGACGACGTCGTTGTGTATTCCTCGAACTTCGACGAACACCTCCAGCGACTTCAATCCGTACTTCAAGCAATCAAGGACTCCGGGCTCACCCTGAAGCCAGAAAAGTGCCGCTTCGCGTACGAGGAGCTCTTGTTTTTGGGTCACGTGATCAGCAAGACTGGAGTGCTCCCAGACCCGCAGAAAACAGCTGCCATCGCCGCTTTCCCGCCACCCACCGACAAGAAGGCCGTGCGCCGATTTCTCGGCTTGTGCGCCTATTACAGACGCTTTGTCAAAGACTTTTCACGGATCGCCGAGACACTAACGCAGCTCACGAAGACCGACGTCGAATTCAGGTGGCAAACAGCGCAAGTCGACGCATTTCATGAACTGAAACGACGCCTGCAGACACCTCCGATACTTGCGCATTTCGACGAATACGCCGATACGGAGATTCACACCGATGCAAGCAGCATAGGACTCGGCGCCGTCCTTGTGCAGCGGACGGGCGGACTGGAAAGGGTTATCAGTTATGCTAGCCGGTCGCTGTCTAAAGCAGAGGTGAACTATTCCACAACAGAAAAGGAGTGCCTCGCCATCATCTGGGCTACGTCAAAGTTTCGCCCCTACCTCTACGGCAGGCCCTTCAAAGTTGTGAGCGACCATCACGCCTTGTGTTGGCTAGCTAACTTGAAGGACCTTTCAGGTCGCCTCGCACGGTGGAGCCTAAGACTTCAAGAATTTGACATTACTGTCGTGTACAAGTCCGGAAGGAAACACTCCGACGCCGACTGCTTGTCTCGTGCCCCCATCGACCCACCAACGCCCGACGACCAGGATGATGACAGCTTCTTGGGAGCCATAAGTACCGAAGACTTCGCCGAACGACAGCGAGCCGACCCGGAACTGAAGGGTCTAGTGGAATACCTGGAGGGCAGGACCATCGTTGTCCCAAAAGTATTCAGGCGAGGATTGGCATCATTTTCCATGAAAAACAACGTCCTCGTAAAGAAGAACTTCACTCCGGCCCGAGCCAGCTACCTTATCGTTATACCTTCGGGACTGCGACCAGAAATTTTGCATGCCCTGCACAACGACCCAACGGCTGGACACCTCGGTCTTTCCCGAACGCTCGCACGAGTACAAGAAAAGCACTACTGGCCGCGCCTTGCCGCCGACGTCACTCGCTACGTAAGGACGTGCCGAGACTGTCAGCGACGGAAGACACCGCCCACAAGACCAGCAGGCTTCCTTCAGCCGATTGAGCCTCCTCGGCGACCATTCCAGCAGATCGGGATGGACCTCCTGGGGCCGTTCCCAACGTCGACTTGCGGAAATAAATAGATCGTCGTGGCTACCGACTACCTCACCCGCTGCGCCGAAACAAAAGCCCTGCCCAAAGGCAGTGCCGCTGAGGTAGCCAAGTTCTTCGTTGAGAACATCGTCCTTCGACACGGCGCCCCAGAGGTTCTCATCACCGACAGAGGTACGGCGTTCACGGCTGACCTGACTCAGGCGATCTTGGAATACAGCCACACAAGCCACCGCCGCACCACCGCGTACCACCCACAGACCAACGGCCTCACCGAGCGTCTAAATAAGACCATCGCCGACTGCTGGCCATGTACGTCGACGTCGAACACAAGACGTGGGACGCCATCCTTCCGTACGTGACCTTCGCGTACAACACGGCCGTACAGGAAACGACGCAGATGACGCCATACAAGTTGGTCTACGGACGGAGCCCGGCAACGACGCTCGACGCCATGCTTCCAAACGTGACCGACGAGGAAAACATCGACGTGACTACCTACCTACAGCGCGTCGAAGAAGCACGACAGCTCGCCCGCTTACGGATCAAGAACCAGCAGACGACTGACAGCCGCCGCTACAACCTTCGCCGACGCCACACGGAATACCAACCCGGTGACCGTGTATGGGTATGGACGCCAATACGCCGACGAGGACTTAGTGAGAAGCTTCTTCGACGATACTTCGGACCGTACAGGGTACTTCGACGCCTCGGCGCACTCGACTATGAGGTTGTCCCTGACGGCATTACGAACTCTCAGCGGCGCCGTGCGCGACCTGAAGTCGTCCATGTCGTGCGCCTTAAGCCGTTTTTTGCGCGTTAGCGAGCCTGGGGACTCTATTTTTTTTTCTTTCCTTTGTTATTGTAATTTATTTGTGTATACACTTTTTTTTTTCTCTTCTATGTTCTTTCACAAGCATCGGGACGATGCTTTGCAGAGGGGGGCAATGCCACGCCCACTTCTTGTCTTGTTTTGATGTATTCGGGTTTGACCGGCAGGGACGGTTATCAACGCTCGACGCTGTCCGCGAAGTAGTGTTCTAGAAGCGTCGCGATTGTAGTAGATCGGTTTGTTAAGATTGCGCCCCGCACGCGAATGTTCCAGCTTTGTCTAGAGATTACGCGGCCACCAGCGATATTGCTGGAAAGTTCGATAGCGCCTGTATAAAAGCCGACGCGCGTGACCGTTTGTCAGTTGATCTAAGGACGACGCCCTGTTCGCCGCTATCATTGGACAGCGTGTATTGCTGTAGTTCTAGTTCTCCTTTTCCCGGCCACAAGTTCGGCCCAAATAAACAGTTTCATTCTCCAAACACCGACTGCTGTCTTCGTCGACGTCACGACCACGTGACAATATATCTATATATATATATATATATATACGTGTCACTTCAGCTAAGCACAGTATACCCTAGACCATGGAATGCATAACATTCGCGTGTGCTCGAAGGCCCTACTTACGCCTTTTAATGAGCGGGTCCGAGTCCGGCCCAGCCCGCAGCCTCAAGCCCGGGCCCGGCACAGGCCCGCGGCTTCAAGCCCGGGCCCGGCCCAGGTCCGCGGCTTCAAGCCCGGGCCCGGCCCGGGCCCGCATTTTCAAGCCCGAGCCCAGCCCGGGCCCGCCGGAAAACGCTTCGGACGGCCCGGCCGGGCCCGCGGGCCGGGCCGGGCCCGGGCTTTCGGGCCGGCCCGGGCCCGTGCAGTGCTCTAGGCTCCGACAAATGCTTCCCACTCACAGCAAAGTACTGAGCCATAAATCTTCATCGTAATCACTCATCAGCCACACGCAGGACCAACAAAGTGCGCATAATACCCTACAGATGTGTAGCGGGTACCTCTCTTATCCGCAAAAGGATGAGTAATGGCGTAGTGGGTGCCACCCTACTTCAGTAAAATTATGATCTATGGCGTTGTCGATCCTGTGCCTAAAACAAAAACTTCAAACACAGTTGGCCTTGCCGGAAAACAAAACCGGGCTCAGAATTCGCATTAGGCAATACGTAGTTGCCAGGGATTTTTTTTGTGTGTCGGGATAATGAACCGTAGTTCACTAGGCCTCAAAGTGAACACATGCCTATGCTACTCGAGCGACGAAGTTGTCTCTTCTGCTGATTTCCACAATCATATCAGTGACCACAAGTACGTTTTCAAATGTCTTAGCGATGCGGGACTTCAACTCAACCTACACAAATGTCGCTTCTGTGCCCGACAGCTCACCATTCTTCACTACGTTGTATCGCCTGATGGCATTCTTACGCATACAGTCAAGCTTCACGTAGTCGCCCTTTATCCTAGGTCATAGATCGTAAAAACAAAGCTTTAAGTTTTGTTGGCTTGTGCTCGTTTTTCAGACATTTGGTTGGAAATTTCGAATCCATAATTGTATCCCTGACAAACCCTCTTAGAGGCTACAAAAACTTTCAGCTTTGACACTTGCCTGAGACAACACCTTCAGAAAATTACACCGGCTGCTTAACTGACGGCTCATACCCTGTCTCCTCGATACTATCGCGACGACGGAGGTCCACACCGTTGCCAGTGACGTCGGAACTGGCGCCGTACTGGCTCAACGAAAAGCTACATATGATGAATATATCGTTATTGCTAAACATATATGTATTTCTTACTTTCGTTTTTTTGCACTGTGCATTTTTTTCTTACTGAAGATACCTTAACCACTGAATTGTATATTTTGTTTCTTCTCCCGTTAACGTCATGTATGGGAGCCCCCCTGACAGTTTCTAACTTTGGGGCTCCTTGTGTATTACCAATCTTGTACACACTTTTCTGTAAACTGACATCGTTGTTGAGTAAACTTGAAACTTGAAAACTTGAAACTTATCTCTCTCAAAAGCCAAGGCTAATTACACACTTACAGAGAAAGTGTGTTTTGTCATTCTTTGGGCCCTTTGAAAATTTCTCCTTTAATTGCGTGGCCGCCCCTTTGACGCCGTCCCTGACCACTACGCCCTCTTTTGGTTGCTCGTCTTTTGGAGAGCTTGAACGCATCACGGGTACGACAACCGCGTTATTTGGCTTTCTTTTTACAGCGAAAGCTGTTATGAGATCATTTCAGCGGCCTTTTTTGGCGCCGTAGTTGTCCGCCGCCGCCGGTGTCCGTAACCACTATCGCTCGAAATAAGAAAAAAAACGAAATAAGAAAAAAATTCCAGAATGGAACGAGGTTCGAACCTAGGCCCTCTGCGTGCGAGCCCAGTATTCAACCTTTGAGCCATGCCGGTGCTTGAAGCTGCTTTGCAATAAGGTCCCATACAGGCTTCATGTCGGGAAGGAACCACATTAACATATGCAATGTAGCGTGGTAGAAGAGTAAAATAAGCACCAAGCGTCACACAACGCGAATTCTGTAACTAAGCATCACACAATGCGAATTGTGCAACGAGTAGGTTGTTGAATGCTTCCAACCCATTACAAAGGGATCCGCCATAATTCTTCATGGTCATCAGGCACAGCATCAACAAAGTGCTCATAATGCCTTACATCCGTTTAGCAGGTACCACGGCTCTCCGTAGAATGACGAAAAATGGCATAGTGCCTGCTTCCCTACTTTTCAAAATTTACAATGATTTATAGCGTAGTGGGTTCCTCCGAAGTGCATGGGTATTGCTTGCCAAGGAAGCCCATACGCGCATGATCCATTTCCTCGGGGTCTCAATAAAGTTCTTCGCCCCCCCTCTCTCCCCCACGTCAACATATGTTACACAGCATGACGAGAGAGGGAAATAGCGACCGGGCGTCACCCAATGAAAATTGCATAACTGGTGGGCCGTTTAAAACCTCCAACCCATTAAAAAAGTCACAGTTTCGCCGCAAGGCCGAAGCAATGAATGCGATAGCAAGAAACTAATGCTATATGAAGTGAGGCTCGCCAATGGATACTCTCAGTTTGAACAGCGCTCCTGTTGCAAAGGCGGCCGAAGCAGCGAATGTAACTAGCGTGCTTCAAGTGTCAAGCTGTGACACTTGATAGTTCGCGCTCATCTTCTGTTTGTTCGTTTAGTGGCGTCCCTTGAGCTCAAGTGACTTTCGTACGCTCCGTAACATGAGCGCGAACATCACGGTGAAAGCGTGAAACATTCCTCTTCCCCTCACCACGAGAAAACCGCGCGAGCAGACAGCGGAAGGGCAAGGTTCTCCCATGCGCAAAAGGAAGGTGAGAAAGAAGAGGAGAGACGTGAGGTTGATGAGGAGGTGCGGATTACGCGATAGCATAGCCGTCTATAGTATAGCATAGCGAAGGAGTGGAAAAGGGAAGCGATAGTGAGGAGGAGAGTTTGAGGGTAAGGTGAAGAGAGAAGAGGAGAGTGAGCGTAAAGCATCGTCCCACCCCTCGTACAGCGAGGGGTGGGAAAGGGAAGCGAGGGTGAGGAGGAGAAAAAGGAGAGAGCGAGCGTGCGCCGTTGCATCACAAATGTAGCTTTCCTTCCAACCATGGACGCCAAGCCGGCTGCAGGTTCGGAACACCAGCGTTGCCGACGGGCGACGCTGCCATTCGCGGTCATGCGCGTGGGAGAAATATTATTTTAGTTGCCGACGCCCGTGTTTGTCGTTCCTTGCTCGTCCTCGTCTTTTGCGCTGTTCATTTCGTTCAAGATCAAAGCAGACCAACTCGCCCAACACTCCGTTCTGAGGCAGGCCTGCTCCGCACTTCCTTCAGCTTTCCATGTGGAGTGCAACTGCATAATTTTTAGATGTGAAGCATCTTATGGCGGAGTTCAATCCGGTGGTGGTGGTGGTGCGCGGCGTGTCCACCCTTACTGCGCATGCGCAAACCCTCTCAACTTCCCCTCTCCACTCCCCTCTCACTTCCCCTCTCCACATCACCTATCCCCTTCCCTCTCCCATCCCCCTTTCCCTCTCCACTTCCCCTCCCCCCTTTCCCCTCACCACTCCACCTCTAGAACACGGGCTCTACATGCCGAAACACTGCTTCGCATCGCCTCATGGTCCCCAGCGGGAGATGGTGTGATTTTTTTCTTGTACTACAAGTCAAGTATGTATTGCCTATAATGTGCCCCTTGTCGTCCTGAAAAATAAGGATGTTGTTTTGTCTAGCTTTAAGGCCGGAGATATTTCCTGTGAATCTCAAGCATGAAATTAATACACTATGTTCATCTTTTCCTGCGGTCATGAAGTTGAAGAAGGTAGCAGTGGGCAGGTTCACGACAAAACATTTTATTTACGGGATCCTGTGCCTAAAAAATTCACAGCATAGCCCCGGGTGAATTATGAAGAGCTTGGGCGAAGCTCCTGAAGCAATCATGGTTACACCGTGAAATCTTCAGTGGTTTCGCCCAGCAGTAATTAAAGCGATAGCCCAGTACATCATCAAAGACGTGACAAACATTGTATATATTTATACAAGAAATTTATTATTCGTAAGTGGTAGCTAGAAGTGGCTTCCGTTCCCCCTTTATTATGACGGCTTTATGGTCGGTGAAGTGTTGGATCGGTGATGGGTCGTAGTGGGATGTTTGCAAAGACGAAGTAGTGGGCAGTTTGCAAAGGATCGGTGATGGGTCATAGTGGGATGTTTGCAAAGGCGAAGGAGTGGGCAGTTTGCGAAGGTGGTTACGCCGGACAACGGAGACGTGACAAGGTTAGACTAAGAGGAGCTTCGCCCCTAAAACGAAAATTCGGAGCTACAGAAAATCACGCTGTACACTGATAGCGGCGAAGAGATCCTTGGCCGTCGATAAACTAATGTACAGTAAGGCGCATCGGCATTTATACATGCGGCATCGAACGTTCGAGCTTATGGCTGGTGGCCGCGTTACTTCAAGAATAATCTCAACTGTTCGTGTTTGCGCGCTTACGCCTATATGAAGATTCTAAAATAATCTGCAAGGTTCCCAGACATCAGGGCGCGGCTTGCGCAAGTAAGTGGCTACGCATGCAACGCACTAGTAACATAAGAATAAAAAAGGAGCGCGCATGGCAATACCTGAAATGTAAGATTCCTATTTTAAATATAGAACATAAATTATATCAACACATTGCAATTGAATACGTCCCCCATTTGCAACAAATGTAATCTCACTGTAGTATATTAGTTATATTCTGAAAACGCCACGCATATGATCGTGCTTATTCTGGGATAAACGCACCTTGTATCGTGATTGGAATCAGTGAATATTTCACCTTAATTTACCATAGGTTTTCCTTTTTCGAATTGGTGTTAGAAACACCTATTTCGCATTTTTGTTATGGAGCCCTGGGATAGATTTATAGGTGATTTTGAGAAAATATGGAAAGGCAATTCATAGTCGTGATGAATTGACACAAAATATGAAGGGTTATGACAATCATCGGAGGTCTTTATGTCACTCGCTATTCTGGTATACATAATTTTAGTCAGTATGGCAATACAAATAAATTAGAAAAGCAAGTTGGTTCCATGTTGACTTCGGAACTAATATTCACTTTGTTATTTGTACGGCCGTACAAATATTCGTGAAAGCTACTTGAAGTGTAGCGCTACTGAAAGTGGTTATTCTAAGGCAGCAGAAATACCACATTATACTTTCAATGTCCCAGCTTTATAGAGCCTCTTTCATGTAATAATAAACGTTTACCCCCACAGGAAAATTCGATACTTGCTCTTCAAGGAAAGGCACTTGCGAAAGTGTCGACCAACCATGCTCCGGACATGTGAACACGATCCTCCCGTGCCCTAAAGGCAAAAGCTGCTGTGTCCCCAAGTAATTTCCTGATTTCCCGGAACAAAAAGACGGACGCTTTCACAGGCGGACTTCGGTGGATGACTCGCAAGGCGTTTTCCTGTGGAGCCTTTACTTATAATACGGGAAATAAAATACCAACACTAGGCCACTTGAAATGGTTGATACATTGAGGATGTGGCTTGAAAAGTGCACGTGATGTACTCTTTTGTTTTCATTTGATGTATAGTTTGTTTGGCTGAAAATGCTTACATTAAGCAATTGTTACGAGAGAAAATTACTATAGGACACATAATTTTTGCTGCAGCGAAAGCCCACGCTGTCGCATAAGCTGCTAACGCCACCTTTAGCTTTGGTGGCCGCACCGCTCGCTTTACTACCCTGTAAAATTGTGTTTGTTCGACCAAAGCTGCGTTGCTCACCGCGGTGACGTAGCCACTGTGTGGCACACGAGGTACGTGCCTCCTTCACCCCCCCCCCCTGCCTCTTCTTTTTAATTTCTCTCTTCCATGGCATTCAGAGTAATAAATGACATTTGACAACACTTGCCGGTCCCATGGTGACGCCATCCCGTGCAAGTATACACAACGTTCTAGTTTACGCAGGCGTAAGAAACCGTGATTTCTCCTTAGTGCTTGCATTTAACGACGATAGCTATGAATTGCGTATTTATTTTGTTTTTCTTCTAAACACGCTGACTTTTAAAGAGAAGTAATATTCCACTCAGCTAGAAATTTATGTCATTTTCACACGAACAAATTTGTGGAAGTGATAAGCAAAGGTTAGGAATGTGAACAAACTCCTCTTTAAAAAAATAGTGCCAATACCACCTTCGAAACGGATCCTCTAATGCGGACTGAGCAGTGAGAGATGCGAATCAAATAAACTATTAAATATTCGTTTTCTATATGTATATTAGTTGTAGACTGAAGAATAATAATTGTCCCAGAATAATATCAAACGATGTTTTCACCACAATATGTTTGGCGTTATGTAGAACTATTTGTTGAAGCCTGCAACAGGAGTAATATCAGGGCTGGGCAAAAATAGTTTGAAATTGTCTCGCGATACGATACAAGATACTCGGGCATGAAGTATTTGAGACGCAAATAGAAGATACTACAGGAATCGTTGCATACAATACGATACTTCTCGTTTGTGTCTTAAGGTACTTCGATACATTTGCAAATTTGTTATTGGTCTATATAATGAAGGAGGAAACGCCTATGCAGAAAAAAATACGGCAGATTCCACGCACTGTGGGAATCTATGTAATGCGAAGCAGCCGGCGCAGAGCTGCTACATTGCCTTGTTTGTCTTTCAGAAAAGTGAAGTCATTCATGCTATGGCATCTAGTTCACTATATATCGCATGTTTGACATGCATGCATGCATGCATGCATGTACAGTCCGGTATATGCCATGCTAATGAAACGTATATTCTGGAATATACAATGCATAACCTGTCATTTATGTTCATGACGCACTAGTGTCATACCACAGCAGTTTTCGTATAAATCCAGTTAACAAAACGGCCAGAAGCACACTATGACAGTGTCATGTAAATCATGTTGTACATGATATGCATGTTACGATATTCATGTCACCACCTCTAATTTATGTTGGCCATACAGTCCCGTCGCGCCATACGAATTTTGGTGTATATCAAGCTAGCGAAATGGCCCGCGAGGGCACCATGAGCGTAGCATGCAAATCATGTCGCACATGACTTGCATGTCACGATTTTCACGTTACCACCTCTGGTTAACGTCCATCATACAGTCTCATCACGCAATCCCAATCTTCGCGTATATCAAGTGAGCGAAATCGCCGCGAGGCACCATGAGCGTGGCATGTAAATCATGTCATCTCTGACTTGCATGTCGTGATTTTCACGTTACCACCTCTGATTTACGTTCATCATACAGTCTCGTCGCGCAATAACAATTTTGGTGTATATCAAGCGAGTGAAATGGTCGCTAGGGCCCCATGAGCGTAGCATGTAAATCATGTCCTACATGGCTTGCATGTCATGATTTTCAAGTGTTCACCTCTCATTCACGTTCATCATGCAGTCGCGTCGCGCAATACCAATTTTCATACATATCACACGAGCGAAACGGCAGCGTTCGGACAATGAACGCGGCATGTAAATCATGTCGTACATGACTTGCATGTGACGATGTTCACGTTACCACCTCTAATTAACGTTCATCACGCAGTCTCATCACGCAATACCAATTTCGGCGTATATCAAGCGAGCGAAATGGCCGCGAGGGCACCATGAGCGTGGCATGTAAATCATGTCGCACATGGCACACATGTCATGATTTACACGTTACCACCTCTGATTTACGTTCATCATACAATCTCGTAACGCAATAGCAACCTTGGTGTATATGAAGCGAGCGAAATGGCCGCGAGGGCAGCATGAGTGTGGCTTGTAAATCATGTCTTACATAACTTGCATGTCATGATTTTCACGTTACCACCTCTTATTTACGCTCGTCATAGAGTCTCGTCGCGCAATACCAATCTTCGTGCATATCAAGCGAGCGAAATGGCCGCCAGGGTACCATGAGCGTGGCATGTAAATCATGTCGAACATGACTTACATGTCATGATTTTCATGTTACGATGTGTCAGCAATGTTCGTCATACAGAAATGTCTCATCATATCAGTTTCGGTAGGTGTTCATTCATTTAAACAGCCACGAGTGCCCCGAGACCATGTAATGTAAATCATGCTGTACATGGCATGGTTTTCATGATTTGCACATTAGGACCTGTCATTTGTGTTCGTCATGCACTATTGTCACGCCATACCAATTTTGGTGTATATCAAATTAACGAAACGGCCGCAAGAGTCCCAAGACCGTGGCATGTAAATCATGAAGAAGACACGCAAGTTGGGCGAGTTGATGAGGTTCCATGGTAAAAATCTAAAACAGCGCTTACTTAAACAGCGCTTACTCTTCTTCCTTCGTCTTGTGTTTAAGTAAGCGCTGTTTTAGATTTTTACCATGTAAATCATGTTGTTCATGACATGCATATCATGATTTTCATGTTATGACCTGTCATATATGTTCCTAATATGGTCATGTTATGTCATACCTATTTTGGTATACATACCATTAACGAAACCGCCAGGAGAGCTCAAAGTCGTACGCGGCTAGATAGATAGATAGATAGATAGATAGATAGATAGATAGATAGATAGATAGATAGATAGATAGATAGATAGATAGATAGATAGATAGATACGCTCAAAGTTGCAGATGTTTGCCAAGAAATGCTTCGCATTTAGAAATCTTGACATGAAAATTTCTTAGCTGGGTGATTCCACGTAATGGCTGGTCGACCTCTTAAATTTATTTATAACCATCAAATTTATTTTTAACCAACAATGGCTGGTCGACCTCTTAAATTTATTTCGAAATTTTATATATCATTGCCTGATGAGTGGAAAGAAGAGATCCGCAATTTGTTTTGCCGGAAAAAATTTTTTCGTAGCACAGGAAATCAATAGTGACTAGGGGTGTGCGAATATTCGAAAGTTTCGAATATTCGTCGAATATTACATTCGAAATATTCATATTCGATTCGAACATCGCGTATACGAAATATTTCGATTCTTCGATAAATTCGAATATTCGAAAAATTCGAATATGCGATTCGATTATCATGCATAAAATAACTCGTCTTCCACATTTCTGCTGTGTTCGTATCGCTAAAAACGTTGCCGAGAGGAGCGATAAACATCCTAAGTACACGGAGGCACGATATCTGCCTGCGACGAGCGCCCCAGTACGTATGATTTATTGCTGGTGCATCTCCGACGTGCAGCGCTGTTGGCGATCATGTAACCGTACATTTTCAATATTATGCGGCCTTAACGTGCCGCACTGCCACTCGTTCACTATGCGGGACCACTTCTGAAGAAAGACAGTGACCCACGTGACTGGTGGCGGACTGTTCAGATACCCCAGTCTGGCAAAGGTTTGCCCCATCCTATACCAATAGTAACAACTTGATGAGGGCTAGTTTGTTCATACTTAGAACAAAAAAAGTAACAGCGCGAATCCCGTGGTCTTCGTTCCTTTGTCGTCCTTGTTCCATTCGCGCTGTTACTTTCTTTGTTCCCTATACCAGCCACTTCTGTTCCAAGCGAGCGTGCCTTTTCAGTGGCAGGGGGGGGGGTGTCTCTGTTACAAGGGAGCGCCTGCTGCCTGATCATGTGGAGCAACTCATATTTCTTCATGACAACATGTATTCACTACTTCCATTGTGCCGTGATATTTCCTTGTGTTGTGATGTGCATTGTGGTAGCCTGGACATTGTGTTCTGGAGATAGCAGTGTATGTTGTGTTGCCAGTCAGGCTGTTAATGTTTTTTTTTTTTCAAATAGCTACACGTTAAATAAAATATTGTTACTGTGGATGCATTTTTCCTTTGAAACTCTTTACTGGTCAGTAGGGGGTAGACGTTGCTCGTAACGGCAATGTTTACGGTGCTTCGATGATCCCCGCAGATACTGAGCGAGCCATTCTTTTTTCGCACCACCACAGTGGCGGTAGCCCATTCTGCATAGTGAGTCGGCTCCAAAATTCCAAGGGCCACGAGTTCGGTCACAACAGCATCCTTCAAAGCGAATGGCACGTTTCGACATTCAAGAAACAGCGGTGATGCATCGTCCTGCAGCTCGATGTTATTAGGCGGCAACGCCGCGCCAGGCAGCGACTCGCTGAAAACCTTCGGGAACCCGCAGAGAAAACGTACTGCTTTCTACTACTGATGTGATGAAGGGCTGTTACTTCTACCTGCAGTGCCATGAACCAATCTCGGCCCAGCAGCGTGTTCCCTTTTTTCTTGACGACCACTAACGGCAACTTGCAATTTCTGCCCTTGAACTTTGTGGCAAGATAATTTTCCTTAACACTTCGAGACCCTCCTTGGTACATGTGACGAGCTGCGTGTCTGGTTCTTGCAGCTTCCCATGCTTTGGCACTGTAAGTTTTTCAAACTCTTTCTGGCTGATAATGGACCGCGCTGCTCCCGAATCCACTTGCATTTTCACCTGCTCACCGGCCATCTCAATATCGACAACGTACTTTGGAACGCCGTTTGTTACTTGGCTAATGCAAAATAATTTACTGTATTTCGTTCCCGCAGCGACAATAGCTTCATCCAGCTGACCTTGTTCGTTCACATAGCGAGGCTTTCGCTATGTGCCCTTTTTGTGAGCAGCTGAAGCATGAACGGCAACGCATTGCCCTGTGATTTCCAAGACATCGAAAAGAGCACCGCTCAAACTGCTGAGACGCACCCGCGGCACGTTCGCCTCCCCTTTGTTCCGTGCCTTCCTTCATGGCTTGCTGCTCAATTTTGCGGTCATTTCGTGCTGGACTTCTCTCTTGTGTCGGGTTGCCCTTATAGCTTTCTGCTGTTTAGCCGTAGTTTCCGCTGTCACTGCGACTTCGGCTTCGAACGTCAGCTCTTTTTCTGCCAAGAGGCGTTGCTGAACCACCCCATCAGCGATTCCAAAAACCAATCGGCCTCGCAGCATTTCCTCAAGCGGAAACTTGTCCTCGCCGAACCTACAGTTCCCGGCTAATTTGCGCAGAACGGCTACGTAGTCAGCAACAGATTCCCCGCTTTCCTGGTCCCGTTTCGAGAACACATACCTCGAATACAGCACGGATGGACATGGCTGGATATGTTTCTTGACGGGGTCGATGATCACCTTGCAGTCGACATTCGGTGGTCGCAGAGGCTTGACGGGCGTCGCTATCAGAGAGTACATTTCCGGTCCGCCACTGCTCAGCAACACAGCCCTTTTTTCTGCATTCGTGGTCAGCGTGTTGATGGCACGAGACAGTTCGATGCACTCGACGTATGTATTCTTCCCATGTCGCACCACCGTTGACATCAAACTCTGCAATGCGGCCGGTCCACGCCATTTCGTCGAATACAACGGCCCGCACGGGCGAGACCGTGCTTCGTCGCCACTGTAATGATTGACGTCCGGACAGTAGACAAGGCAAAGGAAGAGCAAAGTGGCAGGCACGAAACACTCCTGAGAAAATTGACAACAAAGTTTGGTTGCAGTTGACCCTGTGCTAAAGTGTGCCAGGACAGTAATGATGGGTGTCGTTGCCAGAAGGCAATAGTTTGGCCGTCTACTTCCTGATTTGGCCTGATTTATGAAGTTTAGTACCCTCTATCATTTACTGCACACGATTTTTTGTGCAGCCTCCTGGAACGCAATTGCACCAGGCTACATGTAAACATCGGGCATGTTGGACTGTATCGCTACTGTTGCGGTCGATGAACGTGTCGTCAGGCGACCTAAATAGTCGTGCTTTAGCTCGATGAAGCTTTGCCATCACCCCTGTCGACTTCTAAGTCCTAATGATTAATTTTCTTGTGCGATAAACCGCACTCGCGCCGCACAGCCGACGCCCAAGCCCTTCTCGGCAGTCTGAAGCTGACGGCGGCGTCGCACCGACCTAAACAGCAGACGTATTTTTCACATTATTATCTTTTCTATGTGAAACGAGAACGCTCTTCCGCTAGTGGGAACATTAGACGCGCGTTTTATCGAAACGTGACCAGGAACGCGCGGTCGAAGCTTGGGTCTCAGCGGAGCGGCGCGAGAGCAAGCGTCTGCACATCAACTCCGAAGTAAAGCCGGTAAAGCGGCACTCGCGCGTCATCTAATCATCTAATAAGTAGTAATTGTTTTTATAATAAGGCGCTATGGTTTACATCGCTGCCGCTTTATTACCGTCCCGGCAAGGGACGACACTGTAACGATTGACGTCCGGACAATGGACAAGCCAAACGGTTTATTTCAACTGTAACCAGCTCATGTAGGTGAACGAGGCCCTTATCTGCACTTGTGGTGGCCGATACAAACGGCGCATGCTGCCTTGCTCCGCTGTTACGGGACCGCACGACGTCACTTTTATCACCGACCCGACGTACCGACAACCCAGTCGGTACGCCCCAATCTTATGACTGGCTCGCGCGAACCATGCGATAACGTCCCCCGATTTCCCCCGTACGAAAGTAAAGAGGCTTCCACTTTGCCTCTCGTACACTCATAACCTTTCGAACAGCGGCGATTCACGTGCTTACGGCTGCGGAGTGATCAAGCAACGAGCATTCCGCTTGTAAACACAGCGGCCGTCGCCGTGGCATCAACCAATAAAAAAGCGCCTCTCAATGGTGTCGCGCGCTCCGCCAATAGCAGCGCCGCGTACATAGCAAAGTTCCTGAGAATGCCCTCCGATTTTCTTGTTGTTTGCCTTTGTCTATGCGGTGATCGTAAGCGAGATGGGCGGAAACGGAACGTTGGCACTTTCAGCTTTGAAACGACGCCAAGATGGCGGTGCTCGGTGGCAGGAAAGACGAATGCGATGCCGTGAATTGCGCCATTCCAGCAATATTTTGGGCTTCTTTCTCACCAACCTTACTTACAAAATTATTTTTTCGGAAATTTAGAGTGTGTTTTCAACGTAATCGTTTATATACTGCGTAAATGAGAGACCACCGATGACAAAATGAGTGCTTTCCAAAAATGTATTTTTTTGGCTATTTTCGCGATTTGGTTCCCGCGTCCCGCCTTAAGAGAAATTTATATATCAGCTGCATCTTACCGGTACTTACCCACGGAGCAGAAACCTGGTGTCTTACAAAGAGGGCCCAACTTAAACTGAGAACGACGCAGCGAGGGATGGAAAGAAAACTTGGGCCATCTCCCCGAAGGGAACCCGATGGGATGCGAAGCAGCAGCGTTGCGCACGGGTGGCGCCACGGGTTGAACGGCGCTGACGCGGGTGCTGCGGTGAGCGCTAGAAGATTCGTTTCAAGCGAAACTCGGTGTAGCGTTTACTGGTCTAAACGTTTGTTTGAAACGCAGACACAGGAGGCGAGCGGGCGTTGGAGCCAGCAGCTGCGGCCGCCACGGCGGGTGAGGGAGAGAATGACGTACGCGTGCACCTGCGAGGGAAGCGTGCGAGGGGAGCGTGACGTCAACGCCCAGCTGCGGCGTGACCTACTTGGCACCGCTCCAACACCTGCGCCGAGGGAAGCGCGCTACTAAGGCTAGTCAAAGAGCTGCTTCGCATCTAAAAAATATATAGGTGTAACGTTAAGGGACAAGAAGAGAGCAGAGTGGATCAGGGAACAAACGGTTGTTACAGACAACTTAGTCGAAATCAAGAAATGAACCTGTGTAGGGAATGTGGCGCGTAGGCAAGATAACCGCTGGTAAGTAACAGACTGGATTCCAATAGAAGGCAAACACGCGAGGGGGAGGAAGAAAGTTAGGTCGGCATATGAGATTAAGAAGTTTGTGGGTATAACGTGGCAACAACAAGGACAGGACCGGGTTGATTGGTGGAGTGACATGAACAGCGCGTGAAACACATAAGGACGATTAACCGACGAGGACTAGCACTGTCCTCGAACGCTAGTCGTAGTCGGTTAATCGTCCTTGTGTGTTTCACGCGCTGTTCACGTCACTATGGAATACCCACTATCCCGGTCACACACCTTGATTGGTGGAACCTGGGAGAATCCTTTCCCCTGCAGTGAGCGTAGTTAGACTGATGATAATAATAAGTTACCTTACGCATGCCGCCCTTATTGCTCTGCCGCATCATGAGGGTATGCCTGCTAGGAATAGCAAGTCGGAAGACTGAAAGTATTGCCACGCGCGTTATTTTGATGTATTCGGAGTTCACCCGGAAAGACTGTTTGCAACGGTCGGCGCAGACCGCGCCGCATTGTTTCAAAAGCTTCGCGATTGTTCAAGATCATTCCGTTAAGGTTGCGTGCAGGGCGCGAATAGTCTAGTGTATTCGAGAGCTTACGGGGCCACCAGCGATAACGCTGGAATCTTCGACAGGACATGTGTAAAAGCCGACGCGCTTTACCGCTTGTCAGATTATCGACGGCCGACGCTGCGTTCGCCGCTATCAGTCTAAGCGAGGTATCGCTTGTAGTTTGACTTCTCGTTTAGCGGGCACAGTTTCGCCCAAATAAAAAGTTTAGTCTTGAACACGCCGACTGCTGCCTTCGTCCACGTCACGACCCCGTGACAATATCTTCGGCAGCCATCCTTTATGAAAGCATTTATACATGCAGTATTAAGGGCTACGATTATAATTCATAACTGTGCTGACTCGCAAAAACAATGGAGGACAGTCACGCGAACGACCTAGGTACGTGTCCGTATTCGACTCACATATTGAAATGAGCCTCCTCTACAGCTCAGCCACTGATTTCTAAACCGTCAAATGGGTTTCAGGGCCCGTTTTCATAAGCGATTGCTCCAAAGATTGTAACATACCCATGCCGAATTTTCACAATCAAGAGGTTATTCTAATATAGCATGAATAATAAATTGCCATTTCCTGGCAAGACGCCATAGGTTTTCGGACAGTTTTTCTAATTACAACTCGGTTCCCCGACGCATAGTAAGCAACGGTTTCTGCATCTCACTATGCCATAAATATGGTAGAAAGAAAGAAAGAAAGAAAGAAAGAAAGAAAGAAAGAAAGAAAGAAAGAAAGAAAGAAAGAAACTAACTGTCTACTCTGACCTTTTTTCCTATGTTCGCGCGCTTCAAAAACCTGCCAGTACGATTAGTCTCTCTCGAAACATCCGTATCCTGCTCGCCAGCATCATGTTACATACATGTATAGGCACCCACAAAATAATTCGGAGCGCCGGACCGGTGGCCCGTGATCGGCAGAACACACCGGTGAACAAGCAGTGCCAAGGTCTGCGCATGCGCGACATCCCGAGCTAGCTCGCATCACTCCCCAGTGCTTGCTCCAAAAGAATATGTTTGGGTGCTTGTTCGAGTTTGACAGGGGGCTGTGTGAACGCGGTCTCTCAAACGTTCTGTGCGCGCTTCTGCCCACGGCCGAGCACACGCGCGTGCATGCGCGGTTATGGGGATCGGCGTCCATGAAAATGGCTTTCTGGCTCATCATATCCAGCTTTCGTGGACACATCACAGCCAGCGCCCCTGGCGGCCCCGGTGCGAAGCTAGCGCGTTTTCAATGGAACTGGCGAGTTCTTCCCGAATAATTAAGTGTTCAAAAACGCAGACCACAGAGCGCTTCTGGGAACCTAAACGCACGAGAGGACTGCAGCGATCATGTTGCAGTAAACTTCAATTTTGTTCCCAGAGCAGTTAAAGATTGTACAATGGGAGTCTATGGAAACGGCGGAAAATGTGGCCTGTTTTCCGAGACAAAAACGGTCACTGTCGTAAAACAAAGCAAGTTATGTTAATGGTCAGGAAATGACATGTAGTCCTGACATTCAGCTTTCGTTTGAAGCCATTCTCAACTTGCCGCAATTGGCATAACATTGTTCCATAACGCATTTTTTGAAGCGCGGTCACCTGAAGCGCATCTATTGAAGCTTAAAAAAGGCTCAAAGCCACATATGAAACATCAATGAATGCCCTATTGCTATTTATTTTACTTGAATTCGGTTTGCTGCTAGCTATAGGCTGTTTTTTGTGCAAGGAGCTGTACATATCCCGTGTGCAAACAAATGTATAGAATGTGGGCACATTTTTTTTTCTTCTGAGCATATGGAAGATCCTGCTGATATTACATTTCTGGCTGTAAACGCGGCTGAAGCTGTAGAGTTTACTGTCTTATGTAGACAACACCGGTCAAATTCAGCAATACAGCATTAAATACTCCGTAATGCAGCAAGTTGTTTGGCCTTTTCAATAGAGCTTATTAATAATTTTTGCTGAGCACTGTGTATGGCTTTCAAAGAATTACTGGCTTGTACAGCCCTCAGAAAGCTTCTTCAAACAAAACTGTAATACCCACAATGATTAATTCTTCTGTCAACGCCTGAAATGTTTTATTCGAGCCGTTGAGAAAACTTTGGTTGTGCTGGACCCTTCTGCTTTTTGCGAGAAGAAAGGCGACGACGCGCACAATGTATGGGCAGGATCGGAGAAGTAGTAAGGTTGAATCAAGTGGCGTGAAGGAAAGAGAACAGCTGTCTTTAGTCCCCTTCCTCTGAGCACAAATTAAGATAAACACAGAAATTACAGATGTATTTCAAAACACAACTGTCAATCAATCGTAATATATTCTGTTCACCCTTTAGTTCCCAACCCAACCACGTACAGACTCCAACGTAGGCTCGGTTTGAAGCTCAACAACCTTTAGTTGCAGATATCACAAAATAAGCGTCCACTGTTGCTAGAGAAGCTACCTGAAATTAGCTACAATTTTAGTTTCAGCCGACAAACGCCTATTATGTCTAATGAAAACGAGGAAACGGCTGGAACCTAGCAATACTTCAGCTTGTTCACTCTTCTTGCAATTATTGTTTTTTCGGCCTTCATTTTGATTTTTATATTCTTTTACTTCTCACAGCATGGAAATGTAGCTAAGCGACCTCTCTCACCTTATTCCTGGCTCATCCTTAACAGGAGGTACACTCGAAGTATGTGGTGAATAATTATCATCATCAGCCGGAAATGGAGTACCAGCTTAGAGGCATTTAATCATAAGTTAGAGGGCCACATAGGCTCATCGTGAATGTGCCACTCTGTCAAATGACAGCAGTTGCTTCTACAGTTTCCATTGCTGAAGCACGGTACTCACTTAAGCAACCACTGCGGTGCTCTGTACGATATCGTGCTCATAACTGTAAATAATAGGAGTCTGAATTTTGTGCGTTCCGCTCATTTATAGTCTAAATAAATAGTAATGAGGTGATTTATTGCAAAGAATAATTATTCCTGCAGCTCTGCGGAGCGGCGTCCTAAATAAAACAGCCTTAAAATAAAGTATTAATCGTATAATAATCATTCGATTCAACAAATGTTGCGCTTCATAGTGAAACCAATTAATATTACGTATGAATTTTCCCCGCCTTTCCTCGGACCATCAATGATTGGAACGCGTTACCTTTTGTAGCATTCTGTGATAAACAAAATCCTGACTTTGATAACTATGTATCTTTCTGTTCTTAACCGTGAAACTCAAAGTCTCAGACTGTCTGACGTTGTATTTGATTTGCATTCTCTTGTTGCGTTTTGCATTTTTAGGGGCGAAGCTCCTTAAGGCGGCACCCGTTCGTCCCTCGTAGTCGTCGTGGTCGTAGTAGTGAGTAACAAGTCTTACGCTTTGACCTCCAAGGTGGTGCCGGTGGGAGATTTCTCCTGTGCGTTGTTGAACAATAAAAAATTCGCAGCGTGCGCGTTAACTAAAAGCCGAATTCTTCTGTCTCTCATTCCCCATTAGCAGCCATTGGCATGTTCCAGTAGGAAACGTTAGTAGAAGTAGAAGTGTAAGTGTTAGCTAAAAGCCGACTTCTTCTGTCTCTCATTACCATTAGCAGCCATTGTTTACCTCCAAGGTAGTGCCTGGTGAGATTTCTCCTGTGCGTGATTAAACAATAAAAATTTTGCTCAAGACGCCGTTGATTGATGAAATAAACCAACGAAAGACGCCAGATGTTTTGTAAAAGCAGAACGAAAGAACGCCAGATGTTTTTCTTAAAGTGTAGCAGTAGTTGCATGTAGCCACCTTGCCCGATCGTCAACGGGCGAGGTGGACCGGCAACGGCGCGAGGACCCTGCCGTACGAGAGTTAAATCACACTAAAAGACATACTTTGCGGGCGATACACTCTAGTGAGCTTTCAACTTTTCGTCTTAATGTACATGTTAAAGAAATTATTTCTACGAAAAACGCAAGGCACACCTTGAGCAATATGTTTGGTTTTGGGACGCTAAATGGAACCATGAGGCGATGCGAAGCCGGAGCACTTGCACGATCGCGTTCCGTTGGCTTTCGTTGGGCATGCTACCGACCTCGCGTCGTGGAACGCGCGTCCTGTCTTCCCTCTAGCCTTGCCTTTAATTCGCACAGGGCGAGCGGGGAATGCGGTCGCTCTTGGCGCTCTTTCGCTCGGGAGCGGACTTCTTCCTTGCATTTCACCGATCACAAGTGATAATGAAGGGACCACGTAAACCAACAGTACAATAAAATTTTGATGTTTAATATATGCACGATGTTTCACACTCTTTATATTATGTACTGGGCGCATTTCACGGAAGAGTTTCACGGTTTACAGATGATTCCCTCCGTAGCTTCGCCCCACTCATCATCATTCACCCCGTGGATATGCTGTGATTTTTTTGCTCCCATTTTGCTTTGTTCAATTTTTGTCCTGTGTTCTACTGCGTTAACATGTTTTTTATTACTTGAACTTTCTTTTTATTGAAGTTACATTGTGAATCACTTTTTGTTATGCCCCCCTGCTTGGTCTTTCGACCGCAGTAGGCTGTAAATAAAAAATAAAATAAAATAAAATAAATAATGCCTGAATTATGTCCAATGATGCCATGTTGCTCCCATATTTGTTATTTTCTCGCATTGATTCCTTCGCCTTGAACGAAGCGTCGTATGAGCTATTCTCCTCATGTGTACCGCGTAAATTCGCGAGGCGTTGCATCATCGTTGTGAGAGCTTTTCCGTCCTATTTTCGTCACTATTTTCGCACCATTGTCAATACTGACCTGTTGTCATTGCGATACCAGTTCCGTTACTCTACCGTCACCCAATTACACGGTGTACATGACAGGATATCGCCGTCGTCGTTTCATTGAGATCATGCCATTGTAGGCACTTAGTGTCCATGGCAGTGTAACACTCATTCAATAGTCATCACTGCACCATCTTCCTGTAGTGGTGATTATTTCGCTGCTTTCATTTTTTTTTTCATGAATGAACTGCGTGTGATCGAACAGCGTAGGGTTGCGTTCTCAATTTTTTTTTCATGTTGTCGGCAAAAGAAAACGAGGGCTCAGTGCAATAGCAAATAAAAGCTGAGGGCTCCACCCTATGAGACTACACAGCAAAATGTAATAAATAAGCTTCTCTATTACCACTGCTAAAAATTTCTATAAGTGGAATAAGGACAGGCAATTTCCATATCTACTAGTCTTTCATGCCATTAATTTGAGAATATAATGATAATGAGCCTTCCTGACCGTATGAATTTTCCCCGCCTAATTGCTCCAATTCCAAAAGCTCATGCCTATCAGCGATTGGTAATTGGCCATTCGTTACGTATAATCTTCATTCATCTTCATATATAAGTGAAGGAGTGCCTTCCGTACCTTGGCACGTCATTAACGAAATAATGACCTAAGGAACGGACTGTAACGCTACTAAGACGGCGCGACTGTCTCGGAGAAGCACACATGCGCTTAAAATAAACCCGTGGTGTATACATTTTCCTGATATCGTGCTTCGTCAGAACAACCTTACTTTAGTATGTGATAAGCTAAAGATCGTATGGTAGCAAGCTTTCTTGAGCACAGAAGTAGCTGTAAGAGAGCACTGGGAGAGCTTCCTGCCAACTCAAGAGGCCATTCACAAAGACCATTGAGGAACGACTGCAGAAGAGAGTACTAGGACTATGAATGGAAGTGGTAAGGTTGCGTTTTATATTTCATTCTTCTTCCTGAGTCATTGTAGCTGATATGATTTTACGCTGTCTTTTGTCTGTAAAAATATTCTATACCTATTTTCTGAAGTTCACGTTAATCATAATCGGGTGATGCTCCATTTCAATATCAGATTTCTGTACGGTTTTATAATTTAGCATCGTTCTTACATTATGGAGACATTTCCTTTGTTGCCTATACCGAGCTCATTTCTTATCTCAGCCATTTGCCCTTCAATGTCAGGCCTGCAAAAAAGCTATTCTGTTATGTTCTCGCGTGGACACAAAAATGTTCGCGCTGAAAACCGCAAAGGCACTTCACTTCTTATTTCCAGTGGTAGTCGAATTGCCTTTATATTGCTCCAGAGAAAAAAAAAAGGTTCCAAATTGGTGTTATTTCACTATGAACGCTGTGTAACTTAACAAGTTTGTATTTCTTTATATATTTACCAGTGAAACCCTTCGCTGGAACACATATCCGGGTCACAGCCCTGAATGTAAGTTGAACTTTTCTCAAATACGTGAACTACATGTAAAACCCTTTACAAACGTGCTGAAGCTTTCACTCGGGTTGCGGAAGTGCACACATTACTCTAAACCTAATAGGTCGATTTGGGGGGGGGGGGGGGGCAACACATCATCTTTTACTCGTGTTTATGCAAGAGTGGGAATGTTCACAAAAGCAAATGCTACACAGAATACGAGCTGTGTGTGCTGAGGTGCCTTGCTCATGAAGCGATCCGAGGCGTTTAGAATTCATAGAGTGTTCTGGGCCTTCTGGTGTCGCGAATAGTTATATATCTCTTGAAATGTGGTGTTCTTGTGTAATATCAAAAATGACAGTCTGGACGACCAGAGGCTTGAAGATGACAAGTCGGTGTAGAAGGTAGACTGGATTGTACTACAATCAGCAAGTGTGTTTTAAAATGTACATTAAAGTTTACTATATTAATCTAGTGAAGACAATTCCATAGTAACCTTCGGTTCACATTCACATAAAATATCTGAAGGGTTGTTTCCGGTGGTGCGCGCATGAAACTCAGATGCGTTCGGTACGTCATTATCATTGCTGTGCGGCAATGTAATTTGTTGAATACATTAAAATAAAATGAACAAGATTCTTATAAAAATATTTCTTGACGTTTCGTTAATGCCTCTAACGAACACAATTTACAGTAAGCTTCGGATCACATTCAGGAAATATTTACTAAAGGATATTACAGGTGTTTTAGGTAGTGCGCACATGAAACTCAGATGCATTCGTTACCGTCTCATTCGTTGCGCGGCTATGTATATTGGTGAGCATGTTACAGGATATAAAGGTTTTAGACTTTACGCTTTTCAGTGGTTACCCTGGATAGCCCTGAACTGCAGCAGCAGTGAGAGAACAAAAGGGATGTATGGTCCAATGGCAAACATGATTGAGGTCCTATCTGAGCAAGCCGGCTTCACGTGAGCATAATCTTTGAAATCTTCCGGGGAGGCACATGTTCTGAGGTTCTAATAACTTTTTTTTCTAGAGCGGGAACAATTAGTACAAAGCTTGCATTCCCTTCGTCATTTGCACTACAAGTAACATGTCCACCTACTAAAGCAGCTTATCAGGCCGTTATGAACCATAAATCTAAATCGCTTCCTGTGTGTGTCGACTTCGCTTACTGTAATACCACGCATGGCGCACGTAGGTGAAGGAATGCTGAAGAATAATGTAACTGCAATGGTGGTCGGAAAGAGTGTCGTCATTCTGGCCTTCTTGACAGGGCATGGCAGTCGCACTCTTGGGCGCTTTGGTTTATGCTTAGCCAGTGAAATCCATTCGATTTACACGCTCAGAAAAAAATGAACCGCGAGTGCATTTCGAAAATAGCAAAGCAACAATGAGCTCTTCGCAGGAAGAACTTTTATCTCCAGTTTCAATTTCTTCTATTTAAGAGTGAACGAAAGAAGGGGCATTCATCAAGGGCGCGTTTTCTTTGTTATACACAAGCTAATGAATTTATTATTTGAATTTTTATAATCAATGCCTAATTATTGTCCCGAATCATCCTATTATGCCTGCCGATCCAGAGAAGTAGTTATGAAGGTTGCGAGCAAATATACCACTTCCCCAATTTTTAGGACATTTTGTATAACACATTTTGCTAAACGCATTGTATAGTGTCAAACGTCGTGTACTGGTCGCGTAATATAGTGTCGGGTGTTGCGCCACGGGAACAACATCAGAACAAGTCCGTCATTACACAGACAAGTTGACTACTGGTCCCAACGTTATCAAACAGGATGCTCATGAAATCATGGTCTTTATCAGTGTAGCTAACAAGTGCTTTAACATTTCACATTATTGAAAAAGACCTTGGACTCAATACATCACAATCAGTGCTCCCAACCACTGCTTTCATTATGGCCAGCTAGTTAGGTCACTTTTTTTTAGCGTGGATAGATGTGTACAATTCGACATGACGTGTGGTAGCCATGACGTTGATACGTTTCTTTCGGATTCTGCTTATAAACAACGAAGTGCCTGTAGTGCAACATTGTATGTGATTAGCAACACCCATCGGAACACAAGGAAGACCTAGAAGGATTTCGATAATTGGTTAAACGTACACCTCATTGTGTACGACTGGGGCTGTCTTTTTTTTTTCAATTTTCCCATCTTACTTTTATTAAAGATAACACGATGCATTGTAACATAACTTTTTATTCCTTTCTGCCACAATCTCGGCCAAAGTCTAAGCTAAAGCACTGCCAATCAGCACAAAAAAATGATATGAAAATCAATCGTGTCAAGTATGCTGCGTTCATATCACATAGAAACGTAATGCGTCGTACTTGAAATTTGTGCTTTGGTTTTTGCAGTAGCCTCATATGTTTGCTTTTGTTTGCAGCTACAACATGGTTTGCCCCGATGAAGGGGGAACTGGTATAGCACTTCCCAACGGAACTTGGATAGGATTAGTCGGTGATCTCTATCGAAATGTGAGTTGTATGAAACGACCTCAGGTTCCTTAGACCTAGGCGCTGCACCATATACCTAATAGCGCTGTTTCACTTAATGGCCCTGAAGAAAAGAACGTGTTTGCATGTTCGTAATGCTTAATGTGCAGAGAATTGGTTATTTACGTGAGATGATCAACGTCAAGCTTTATTTTTTAGTAAAGATAGGCACTCGAAAGATAGTAAAGCCCACTTCCGCAAATACGTTGTGTGGTCAGGTGGACAGAAAGTGAGATAGTAATTTATCCCTCTCAGCCGTCCATTCAATTAAGGTATAGTAATGAAGTTTTTAGTGGCTGCAGTAGCGGCCATGTATGTATTGGAAAGTAGGAGGCAGTCGTGTTTCTACACAGTTACAAGTATTCTTCTGGCGTGTGCGTGCTGCAATATATCGGGCTGCTAAATTTAATCGCAGTGTGTATGATAACGCGTGAAATGCATTGAGGGTCGGCGAAAAAATTCTCCTTGATGTGACGTGCAGTCATTCGTTGCTTTCGCCATCTCGTAGTAAAAGGGACAACGTTATCATATTTGCCAATGCCTGCGGCCCGCGGTCAGAATAGACTCTGCACTAAACTGCCGCGGCACATCAGGCGGAGCTTTGCGCCTGACCTTACAGTGCTGCATACGTTATCATGCGAACCGCATTTAAATTTTGTAGCCAGACGTCTCTAAGAACGTGCATGCTCTAGCTTTCCGATTAAACATGCGCGGCCGCTTACTGAAGCCAGAAAGAAGTTCACTATTCAATTTTAGTTAAATGGGTGAGCTTAAAGCTATATTTATCATCTCACTTTTTGTCTCCCTGGATGCATACAGTATCTGCAAAGATGGTCTTCACGCAGCTCCCTGCGCTGAACTTTAAGAGAACCATATAACTTAACTTTGTTCAGCCTCTATTAGTGTCAGCGCTATATATTTATCCTAGAGTCCACAATGTTTCCTGCAAGGCATTAACGCTTTAAGTGCCGACATTAGTCTTACGAAAAAAGTACGGAAGCGGCACGTGTTTTATGCAAGTATGAAAGCTAATTGCAGGCATACCTGAAAGTTTTCATTTTATAAATGGCGTTTAACAGTTCCTATAAACACTGCAATACGCGTATTACTATATTTTGTATTTCTTCAACAACATGCGCGCGACTTGTGTTATACTTTTTCTCTCATAAATTATGCCACATGGTGGTTATCGCACTGACGCATAGTGAGTTTCCTGAGAGTTAGCTCTTACTGCAGCGCTTTGCTTGTATTCCTCTACCTCCATAATTATAACGTGTCTATTTACAGAGGGCTGACATCGTTATCACTCCAATCTCGGTAACATATGATCGCACTCAAGTTGTCAAATTTTCCCCGCAAATCATGGCGGAGTATTTGGCCATTTTGGCTGGATTCCCAGATTTGGTAGAAGTCAGCGCTTTTGGAACACTCATGGCATTTCACTGGCAGGTAAGAACACAAAGTTTCACCTCAGCGATACCAGGTGTTCATATATGCGCAACGCATTTGAACTACACTATGTAGTCCTCATTTGTGTACTCAGGCACGGTACATAGCGCTCTAGAGCACAGACGCACAATTGTTCTGTGAAAGTACCGCTATTTTTCAAAACTACTCCAAGTAACGATACATTTTTAAATTCCAAATCACATGCTGTAATTGAAAATTGAACCTGAGGAGTAAAGAAGGGATTTGCGCTTGGTATAAATGGTACCGTCGTTTTAGAGATATCTGCCCCCATGATCTCAGGAAATGGTTTGGTGTTCTACAGAAAATTGCAAAGACTTGTTTTAATGATTTCAGCAAACTGTTCATTGCAATACCAATATATTCGCTGTCTGAAATGGATTGGTTCTAGAAAGAATAGTGTTGGCGCAATCTACTGCTGCACATTTTGAAACTGATTCATTTATGCACTTTTTGACATCAATATTGTTGTTACAGCACGCGGTCATAAAGCGGTATTTAATCAGATGATTAGCACATCACATGCAATTATATGAATAGGCATTGATAATATTTAATGCTGCGTGTGTCCGCCTTGCTAGATAGCCTGCCGACCAAGATTACAAAAGGAGGAACAGCATATGTATTGGTATTCCAGATAATAATAAACACTCTATATCTGCGAAGTACGCTCTTCAATATTCAGTCTCATGAAGTAAAAGCAGTAGTGTGTCGAGCAACACGTATACATTATCTAAAAAAATTTTACCAAACTGAAGAAATTTAAGCATATGTTTATGTCAGCGATAAGCTTCCCGACTGGGATCG